>NC_092041.1:99386191-99482014 GCF_003086295.3 Arachis hypogaea
ACCAAGGATAATAAAATGAATAAATATGATCCATGTTTTAACCATAATTTTCTATTTTCTTTCCATTTATCGAAGAAAATTATCTTCGATATAACAACTGCCCCAAGTATTTATTTTTCTGACATCTTAAGGCAAAGTAGCTGTTTGTCGAACTATTAGATCTTCGACATTTTGTTTAATATTTTAAGCCATACTCATTTTCAACACATTGTTGATTTTTTTATGACGCATATTTTTCAAATCATGATAACTCTTTCTTATTTCTTCTCAGATCATTGTAGTAAGAGAGTTTGTCATATTTGATGATTTGAAAATATCATTATCATTATCCATAATTTTTTTTTATTTTTAACTTTAAAGAATTTTAAAGTTGAACAGAGAAGCTTTTTTTTTTTTAAATTTGATCAACTTTATAGAATTTCAAAGTTGAATAAAGATTTTTTCACAATTATATCTAACAACTGCTAAAAATCGCTTCTCGATTATTTCTTCTTGTAGCCATACTTGTATATACTTTAATAGCTTAGATAATTCAGTACATAACTGTTTTTAAAGGGTTCCAATATGTACTTGTAACCTTATCAAAGTTTAAATTTGTCGAATATTGGCTTGTCGAAAAGTTGAACAATAACTTATCAAAAATATTATTTTTGATATAACATTTTTTTTACTAAAAAGACAAGCAAAAAATACTTATCATCTTTGAATATTATTGTCAACAAACTCATATTTAACCATTTCTCTTTCTTTCTTCTTTTCTTCTTTTATTTTTTCAACCTGTCGAATTCTTTCAACTAAATGAGCAAGGTCAGGGATATGCATATTAGTTACTTTCAACGCATATTAAAGACAAGACCTTTGATGGCTACTTTGACGATCTCGTTTTCAGAAATCGATATATAACATTGATTGTGAGTATTTTTTAATCGAATTATATAGTCATCTATTGATTCTTCATAATCTCTTTCAAAAACAAATATGCCTGGTAAAGTTACTGTCAATTCTCCTCTGTAAAGTTGACTATGAAAAGCATTTTTCAACTGAGCTCATGTTAAAATTAATTTGAGCCTTAAATTCGAAAACCATGTAAAAGAATTTTTTATCAAAGAAGAAGAAAAACACTTTATTTTCAATTATTGGGTATGTCTAAAATGAGCTCAACAATTATGTGTTTATTGAATGAGCCACACTTACATAGATAATTAGATTTTATTAGATGAAAATCAAAGGCTAATATAAAAGAAGAGCATTGATGAACTCTAATAAATATAGAATATCCTAATACATAAATAAATGCTTTAAATGGCAATACTTTAATACGCAATACTTTAAACAGCAACAGAATCTTTTATTCTTAAATAATTAAATATAAAATATATGAGTAGATTTTATTTATTAAAATTAATTATTATGTGAAATTTTTTTATAATATTAAAAAATTATATTAAAATAATATTTTAAATTGTTTTACTATAACAGATTTAATATGTTTTTTGATTTCAATGTTATCATACGATTATAATTAATATATAAAAAAAATTAATATATATATATATATATATATATTTATTAAGAAGATTATCACATATTTTACAAGGTAAAAATTTTTGTTCTAAATAATATAAAATAAATAAATACAAAAAATATAAATTTTTTTTATTCAGTAAGATTAATTATTATGCAAAAATTTTTTATAATATTAAAAAATTATACTAAAATGATATTTTAAATTACAACATAAAAATATAAAATAATTAAAATTTATTTTATATTATTTAAAAAATAATTAAATTATTATATTTAAAATTATTAATTAATTACTTTCTTAAATATATTATTATATAATATAATTTTTTTAACAAAATATTTGTAAAAGTAAAATTTATTTAAAAAATTATATATAATACATGAAAATATCAATTTTTTTATTTAGGTATGTATTTAAAATTATATTATTTATTCTATTTTTGAAAAAAAATTAAAAAAACAAAAAAAATATTTTCATGTATTATATATAATATTTTAAATAAATTAAATTTTAAAATATTTTTATAAAAAATTATATTATACAATAATATCTTTAATAAAAGTAGTTAATTAATAAATTTTGAATATAATAATCTAATTATTTGTCAACTAATATAAAATAAAATTTTAATTATTTTATATTACAGTTTAAAATATTATTTTAATATAATTTTTAAATATTATAAAAAATTTTTGCATAATAATTAATTTTAATAAATAAAAAATACTCATATTTCTTGTATTTATATATTTTATATTTAATTATTTAAGAATAAAAGATTCTGTTGCCGTTTAAAGTATTGTGTATTAAAGTATTGCCATTTAAAGTATTTATTTATCTACTAGGATATTTTATATTTATTAGAGTTCATCAATGCTCTTCTTTTATATTAGCCTTTGATTTTTATCTAATAAAATCTAATGGTCTATATAAGTGTTGCTCATTCAATAAACACATAATTGTTGATCTTATTTTAAACATACCCTCAACGCTTCATTGTTTGCTAAGTTTTCAAGTTCTAGCAAATATCGAGTAATGTGCTCTACAGTTAATTCTCCTACTTCTCCAGCAAATTTCGTCACAATTTTAGGATTCTTTACCCCTCTTAGCACTTCAACCATTTAAATCACGTCTGAAAATGCAGATACAAAATATGGTCGATTCATAAAGTCTACATTTATCCCTACTCAACTAAGGACATCTTCCACGATCTTAGTCACCTGATATTCATCCCACGCTGATTAGTTCAAATTCTATTCACTATCTCATCAGCATTTTAACCCCGTCAAACAATACGAAGAATAACCTTCTCACCAAGATTATCTTGTGGGGTATCTTTATTTTCAAAAGCTACTACATCTTAGGGATTATTATGCCCCTCATCATGCTTGATAATCTTAGCAATTCTTTCAACTTGTCTTGCCAGTTAATCATATTTAAAATTATTATAAGCCAACAGGATTTAAGATGGTAGTTATTTGCTGTGTTAGCAAATTTATCAAATTATGATGACTTTTATCTATGCGTTATCGAAAAGTATCCATCGATCTTATACTATTCGATGTCGAACCACCTTGATAATCCCGACTCATATCAGAAAACAAGAATGGTGGTTGGTTATTTACTGCAACTGGGACATTTCAAATTGATTTGGGAGCACATAATTTTCCTCTACTAATGGCATTGTAGTTACAGAAAGAAGATCAAACGGGCCACCCTATAGTTACTGGTAGTTAATTTTGTACTGACATAATTCTAGAGCGTGAATTACACTCATGAACCTCTAAGTTTTCATTAAATTGAACCATGTTTTCTCCAGAATTATTCCAAGTATTTTTCTCTGCCTATGACACTAAATTTATAGAGGTTTGTGCAACAACCACCGATAAATTTGACTCCATGTTACTACTAGAAACTTCTTCAGTCATGTTAATAATTTTACCATTGTACAATAATATGTACTAATGATAAAAAATTTTATGCATGACACTACGAAGACATAATTTTGACACAATTTAATAAAAACTGTCTTACCGAGTATGCTAATTTGTTATGCATATTTTTAGTAAATTTAGGTTGATTTGATATCTATTATCTGGGGGCAAAACTTTCTCTTCTTTTATGAATATCAATTTTATCATGCATCAAAGTCTTTTATTTTTGTCATGAAAGAGAAGATATTTTTTATATTTTTCTTTAAATGAAATCAAAATAAAATTAACTTACAAATTGAAATAACTGAAGTAAAATTCACTGTAAATGTAAATAAAAAAAATAATGACAAATTTTAAAATGTAAAATGATTGAATTCAAATTTGCAATAAAAGTAAATTGTAAAATTTTAAAATACAGAATTCAAAAGAACAATGAAATAAATGATGGAAGGAACCCAATAGAAAATGAACTCATAACGGACTCAAAAAAATCGTGGAGATGTAAGTGTGCGAGAGTATTTTTTGAAGTGGAATTCCAACTCTTCATTCTTCGGTTGCTTCTCTATTTATAGACACCTTCAACCAATCTTTTCTTGACACATTGTTACATTTATCTCGTCAATAACCGTTCCTACGAAGGACACCTCACTTTCTTCGACATTAACTTCCTCTTCGACCATATCCTTTTAATATGCCATAGTTCCTTATTGATTTGACGCTTGATACCGAAATCTTCAAACTCTTTGACACTTCATATCTTTGTTTGATTGAATCTTCCTCGTCAACGTCGACATCAAATGACATTGGCACACCTCATGTTTACACACTAAATTTTATTGAGTAACAATTTTCAAATAATACATAGTTGAGTACTTAATCACTTTTAAAGAGGTTTTAATTTACACTCGTAAGTTGATGAATAATGCAACACTTTTGGTATTTGACAATAATCGAAGTCTAAACTTATTAAATACTCACTTGTCAAGGAGTTCAATAATATTTTTGTGGAAAATATTATTTTTGATATAAAATTAAAAACATA
Organism: Arachis hypogaea; assembly: GCF_003086295.3. Taxonomy (NCBI): domain Eukaryota; kingdom Viridiplantae; phylum Streptophyta; class Magnoliopsida; order Fabales; family Fabaceae; genus Arachis; species Arachis hypogaea. The sequence goes on from NC_092041.1 coordinate 99,390,696, forward strand.
ATAAAATAAAATAAAAATAAAATAAAAAAACTAAACTAAAATTTACATATAATTTACATATAAAAAATTAAAATTAAAAGAGCTATTACCTCCCTTTACTACTATGTAATTTTATTTTTGAACAATATTATATAATTAAATACACGTATAAAATCATTTTACACTTACGTTATATCAAAATTAAATTCTTACTTTTATAAGAAAAGTATTGCATATTCTCTTAAATTTTGATTTATATATAGGTTTTCGGTAACGGTTGAAGTACGTACTATTTTAATTTCCATTGTTTTGGTCAGATCCAATTTTCATCCTCCAAATTTTCACAAATAAAAACATGATAAAGAATGTAAATAAAAAAATTCTCAGAAAGTTAAAATTGAACAAAAATCGGATTTTGATCGAAGAATAAAAATATGATTTAAATAAAGTGTTAAGAATGTAAATAAGACGAACAAAATGTTAAAAAAAAATAACATCTAACTCATATTTAAAACTAAAACAATAATTTGTTCTTTTAACATTCACAAAATACATAATTTAATCTTCAAAAGTAATAACATGGTGTGAAAATCACCTTTCCTAGTTTAAATGAATATATTCAATTTGAATTAAAAATTAATCCTGCACAAATTAAATTGCACATTTTAAAAATGTGAAAATATAGAACCTAGATCAAGTTCGTCAGAGTGAATTTTAATATTTCCTTTTTAAACAACAACTATTTGCAAATTGCAACTGTGAAGCATCCGAAAGTCTCATTGGATGGAAAGAGAGGCACAGCGTGGCGTTGATCTATTGATTATTCCAAGATTATGAGGAAGGAACATACCGCCCTCCACCTTCTGAACCTCAATGCCATAAATGCCATTCATCACTCTTCTAATTTCGGACTAACCCCAACGCCCCCATTTAATAATTAGTTAATTAAAAATAATTTAGTTTATATGCGTTCTGAAAATACATAATAAATTTATCAATAACAACAAATTTTAAATATTTTATTTAAAATTATAAAATAAATATAATAAAAAATTTAATTTTTATATTTTTAATAAATTTTTCTTAATTTATAATCTTAATCTATATTTTTAAGATATATAATAGATAGTAAATTCAGCATTTACATGGTAATAATTAAGGGGACTACTTCGCTTATTTCATTTTTTGTTAAAAATGTTTCCATGTTGTATTTTAATTAGTTTCTGTATAATTTATTCGGTGTTCCTCATCACATATTATTAAATTCTATAAAAGATTTTCTTTCAAAAAATAATAAAAAATATTTAATTTGAATTAAAATAAAAAAATAATAGATTAACTATTAAATTTTTTTAAAATTATTTATATAAAAAATATATTACACTCATCAAAATATATATATATATATATATATATATATATATATATATATATATATATATATATATATATATAAAACAAGCTCAAACCTCTTAAAATTTTTATAAATAAAAAATAATTAATTTATATTCATACAATATATAAAATGATTATTATATTATTATTATATTATAAATTAAAATTCACTAATTTAAATTTTCTTTTCATTTTTAATATAAGCATTAGAAATAAATAAATTTTTATAACTAAATGTCGTGTAACAAAATATATATAATATTAATTAGTTCATAAAAAATTCTAAAAAAATAGTTTCTTTCATTTTAGTAAAATAATTATTTATTAAAGTAGACAAATTAATTATTTTCTTCTCCTATACAGTTTTTTAAGACATAAAAGTAATTAATTAGGACCTTGGTTAAGATAATTAAAGTCACTATTTCATTAAATTTTTAATTTAAAGAGAAATCCTAGTTAATTTTGGTACAGAAATTTCGAATTTGAAAACATTGATAAAATTATGTTGAATTTTGATTTATTTAATTCTCATTTAAATTTGATGAGTTTGGAAAACTCTTATTAAATTTTGATGATGAACAAACATTATTAAAATATTAAATTACAAAATTATTAATTTGATCTTAATTCATATTTGCTTAATTAATAATTTTGTTGTGCAGATTTTACCTTGGGCCGGAAAACAAAGATGTTGCTAGCCCAAAATTAAAAATCAGCATTGCTACATGAGGCTGAATTATTAAATGGGCCAGAATAAATATTATTGTTGCAAGCCCAAACAAATGCTTTCTTATGTGCTCTATGCTTGATCCGAAATCAATTTTATCAGGAAAGCAAATGTTAACCAAATGGGCTAGTATTAATCTCAATGTTACAAGCCCAAATTCTATTAGTGATAAATGGTTCCAATCTTGGTCCGAAACCAAAGAAAAATGAAAGCAAAGTGCTTCCAATGGAACCAAGTCTTTAACCATGTGATGGATTTCAAAATCTATTACATTGTTAATTAATGCATGGGAAACATGAGAGAGAAATTCAGTTGATTTGATTGATGACTATTATGACAAACACGCCACTCTAAGCTAAGGGAAGTAAAAGCAAGCTATTCTCAAATTAATGTGTTTAACCACTCTACATTGCTTTTCTTCAGATTCTTTCATTCTCTCTCATCTCTTTCTTCTTCTTTCTTCGGTCCTTATCCAGGAAACAATGGAAGAAATGTTCTTCAACCAAGAAAAAGAAGAAGCTGCATGCATCAAGACCATCAAGCTAATGATGGCAAGAAAACACACCAAAATAAAAGTGTGCTGTGGCTAAGATAGTTACCAAATGTGGTTAGATTTGGTGAGGCTATCTTGAGCCTTACATGCTCAAAAATGGACGTTGAAGATTCGGCCAAGAGGAGAGATTCTTGAAGCATGGCTTGTCTTTGATTCTACTCAACCACCACAGGGAGTAGCTAGAGTGGCGAAGTGATGGTTGAAGGCAGAGATTGAAGCAGATGAAGTCATCATCATCATGAAGCATCAAGGGCCAGAAATCCATCTTGAGAGGAAGCCAAGGATGGAGAGCCCGGATTGATGAAGGGTGATGATCAAGAAAGGACTAGAGGTAATTGCATGTTGGTTTTGCATGGTTATCTCTTCTCTCTCTATGTGGCCGAACCGGTTCTGAGATTGTTGAAGGAGGAAGAAGTTGGTTCGGTTTTGGCTTCAAGTATGGAGGCTTTCCTCTTCTTTAAAAAGGGGGAACAACCACTGTTTGAAGCAAGGAGAAAATTTGAGAGTGCAAGGCACAGAGTTCTCAGAGCTACCTGAGCTAACAGTTTTCTCTTCTCCTTCAATGTATTCTGTTTTATAATTTTTCTGTTTAATTTTGTCATGTCTTGAGTCTCATGAAAAAAGGCAAACAAGTGAGGTTTGTATGAAAAAGCCATAGAGCGGAGAAAGACAGAGAGTGCAAAATTAAAAGAAAAAGCCATAGATGTCTTAGAGGTCATTTGTTCATCTATGTTGTGTTTCATGATTCTGTGGGAATCCCCTTGTAAGTTGGGTTAGCACTTTACAAGTTGTAATCAGATTGATTATAGTGAAATTCCATCATGTTTGTGATGGAGACTGGATGTAGGTTGCACTGCACTTAGCAGCCGAACCAGGATATATCTGGGTGCAATATTCTTCTCCTTTCTACTCCATTTCTGTTCTCTACTACACAGGAGCAAAAAATCAGAATTATCTCGTGCCAAGTGACGAGACAAAACGAAAAGTCTTGTGGCTAGGGACGAGACAAAACAAAGTTGCTCGTGTCCAGTGACGAGCAAAAACAGAAAAGTCTTCTCTGAAGGTCAGCAAGTGTTAGCAACGAAAAAGGGGCTAAGATTCAACCCCCCCTTCTCTTAGCCACTGAAACCATCAAAATTAATCACTAAATAAGTTAAAGTTCTGTTTTGAAGTTATATTTGAGCTTTAATCTGATTTTTAAAGTTTCAATTTACTTAGTTTGATTTTTTAATTTAGGTATCCGTGACTTATATTAGGGTTTTAAGTGTTTAGTTGAAAAAAATTAAGGTAAAAAAATTTCAATTATCACAACAAATAGTCGCTAGAACGTATAATGTAACAGTCGTTAGTCCATCTCAACATGTCGTTAACGATTTTGTGAGACAGTGACAAAAATAAGATCAAGAACCAACGTGAGTCATAACTATTAAGTTGGGAGACTAAATTGAGTAAATTGAAATTTTTGAAATTAGATTGAAATACGAACATAATTTCAGAGACCAATAAGTATTCTTATTTTGTACATTAAAAAATAACAGGCCAAATTATTGCCATAACATAATAGAAGTATGGAAGTTTATCATTCTTCTCTAACAGAGGAAACAAAATTCTTTTTAATAGTTTATTTAACGTTTGGTAGAATAAAAATAAATTTTATTAGAATAAATTTTAGTACGAGTTTAATATTTTTATTCACCATAAAATATTTATAGAATTACTTGTAGATAAATTTTATAAAAAAGAAAAAAAATAAGTTTTTTAATTTTATTTTTAAATAAACTTTATTTTAATTTTAAAATAAATTTTATTTTTATTTTTTAATAATATTAATTTTTTACCGTATATAATTATTCAATTATTTTTTAATCATATATAAATAAATTACTCTTAATAAGATTTTTTTGTGTTATTCAATTATCTTTTTTAAAAAATAATTATTTATTAAAATAATTAAAATTTTCACAATAAAAATAATAAAAAAATTATGAATGAAAAAAATTAATCATCATGATAATTTTTTGTATTTTTATTCATATTTTTATTGTAAACATAAATATAATTTGATTATATTATTTATGAAATCAGAAATGTGACTATAGATGTAGATAAAATTTAGTTATATTACTTATATATAGTTTCATTGTATTGTATTGCTTATAAAGTTAGATTATAATTATGACAATAGAATTGTTGTGGTATTTTTATATGTGTGACTAATTGATGGTGTTAAAACATTACTCTTACTTATATATAAGATTTATAATTTAAAAAAATCAAAGACTCAATTAAAAAGATATGAAAAAGATTATGTTAAAATATTCTAACTCTTTAAAATAAAAATAAAAATATTTGAAATTCAATTAAAAAATATTTATAATTTAAACTCAATAAAAATTTATATTCAATGTGTTTTGTATTAAATATATTTAATAACCTATTATATCATATTGGTTGAAATTAGCTTTTATAATGTTAATTCTCTAATAACACTTTATTATAAAAAAAAAACTATTTTTTTTAGAATTTTTTAAAAACTAATTAATAGTATATATATTTTGTTACACTACATCTTCTGATAAAAAATTTATTTATTTCTAATGCTTATATTAAAAATAAAAACAAAATTTAAATTAGTAAATTTTAATCAATAATATAATAATAATATAATAATTATTTTATATATTGTACGAATATAAATTAATTATTTTTTATTTATAAAAGTTTTAAGAGCTTGTTATATATATATATATATATATATATATATATATAAATGTAATATTTTTTATATAAATAATTTTTAAAAAAAATCTAATAGTTATTCTATTATCTTTTTGGTTTTAGTCCAAATTAGATATTTTTTATTGTTTTTGGAAAGAAAATCTTTTGAAAAATTTAATAATATATGATAAAAAACATCAAATAAATTATACAAAAATCAATTAAAACATAACATAAAAATATTTTTAACAAAAGATAAAATAAACGTCTTTATCTGAGTAGCTATCAATAACTAATACTGTACCATGTCCACAAACCTGGCAAGCACGAATGCCTTTGAAACATTGATGTAACTATATTTGTGAATACAATTCAGCATACCCTTGCAATAGATTGAATATAAGTCTAAAATGTTTATTTTTATATCGATTTATTCTTTTGTTTTTTAATATATGTATATTCACAAATTTTAGCAACAAATACTTTTAATCATTTTTAATAACATTTTTTATTATAATAATAAAATATTAATAGAAAATTCTATTTAATTTTTTAAAATAATATATAATTTATTTTTTATAATGTATCAACCTCTAATTAGATGTTATTTCAATCTGATAACTAACTATATTTATAATTTGAGTTATTTTAATTTAATTAAAGTTAATTTTTTAATTATAGTAGAACCATTTTATGATTAAGTTATTATTTAAAATGTATGATTATATAATATTTTAAAATATTAATAATCAAATTTATTCTAAATCATTCTTTCTTAAAAAAAGACTTCTTAGATCCTATGCTAATATTCAAGTACATTAATTATCACTTATTCTATGGTTAAAATATTAACTATAATTAAATTAAAGTAACTCACAAGTATAGTTAATTATTAAATTAAGATAACATTTAATTAAAAATTGACACATCATAGAGAATAAATGACATGTTATTTTAAAAAAAAATTGAGTAAAGTTTATTAATATTAATTATTATTTATTATTCTATTACATTATATAGCGTATTTTAAATGTATCGTATCTTATATTTTTATAAAAATATCGTATTGCTATATTCGTATCATGTCGTATCGGTATCGTGAGTCAAATATATACTTTTTAACCACGAACTAAATCTTTGAAAAAGCATTTAATATTTTTAAAAAATATTAAACCATTTTTAGAAAAGAATATATACTAAACCTCTATGTACTCTTTTTAAGATGGAATCTCTTTTTTAAAAAAGAGTTTAACCTCTTATCACAAATATTTTGTTATAAGAAAAGTGATAAAAATAATCTCATTATTTTTTTTGGGTAACCAACAAATCTCATTTATCGGACCTAATATCAAGTCTATTGTTATGCAATCTCTTAACACATATAAGACATCTCCAAACTCTAATGTTCTTGAGTTTCAGCTTATGCCTTTTCCATATCTCATATGGATAAAAAAATTGATTTAGTGAAAAATTTGTTAATTTAACAACATTTCTAAAACGTAGTCCAAATATTTAACAAATACTTATCTTCAGCTAAATCAAATTCCATGTTTCTTTAAACACGATGGAATACATAGAGTACTAGTATTTGTGCGTTGAGAATCTCATTCTCTATTCAATAGAATATCAATTAAATAATTAGAGATTTTATTTTAAACTCTTATAATAAAAATACCTAATATTTTTGTTATTGGTCAAATCAACCCTTAAGAGCAATTTTAATTGGCATCCTCAATACTCATATTGAGTTTTTTCTAAAGAGATCACAAATATTAATCATATTAAGTCCAATTATAAATTGTTTGTAACAAAATAAATCTTCAAAAATGCTTGTAAGAACAATTCTCGCTAAAGCCATTTGACTAATGGCATTCCAACTTCTAAAGTCGATTAATTTAAAATATATTGCCCAATACTCCACTAGTTTAAATAAAATCTTTGATAGTTGTACTATCTTGCTTTGGGCATTATACATACGCATGGTTGTCAAAACTACCCATGTTGCAGTAAAGCAATGTTCTAAATTCTTTACAACTTTTAACCATTCCATAACCAAATTTATTGGAGAATATTATTTCAATAGGATTGTCATCTCAATGATAACCTTTTAAAAAAACAATTCTAAATTGTAGCCAATACATTACTTTTAAGTATGCCACACAAAAAATAGGCATATTTAAAAATTTATAATATGAAAGTAAATTAAGAAATCTATATTTCTGTTAAAATTATTTAGAATCATGAATGAGTACCTTGATTGTCAAGTTGTTACTCATACCTATTCCAAATAAATATGATTAAATTGTATCATATACAATTATAATCCCAAATAATTATCTAGTTGTCAGACAATTATTTAACTGAATTATATTTTATACCCTAGGTTGTCTAGGTTCAAGTATAAAATTAATTCTCCTTATACATCATCATATGCATAAATAAATTCTATCTTTGAGTACACGTTTTCTGATTGTCAGGTTGTTCCTTGTAAACAAGAGATAAATTTATTTGTTTGACAATCTTCTAACTTTTAGGATTTATCTCTTTTGTTAGAGAATTTTTCATCAGTACTCATAGATTAAATTTTATACTCCCAGATTATCTAGGCAAAATATAAAATTAAATCTCTAATACATCAAATGTATATACTGATTATTATCTTGAAAATAAAACTCCTGGTTGTTAGGTCGCTCTTTATAATCAAGAACATTAGAAAAACTAATTTCTAAAATTATAGTGTTCAAAACACATCAATCAAATCAAAATTTGATTTTTCATGTACTAACATTTAGCATTAAAAATTATCAAATCAAATTTGACCTTTATATATACACTTATATATATAAAAAACGAACATAAGATATTTTGCATCTTATTCCTTTTATTGTGATCAAAATTACAATAAAATTTAATAAATAAATAAAATCATACAAAATATTTGATTATAAATATAACTTTTATATTAAAAAAATGATAATTTAATCACAATTAAATAGGGCAAAATACCCTAATAAGCCAATGGCAGTTTCAAGGTACGTAAATAAGCCAAAACGAAAATCGTTTCAGCAATAAGCCGGGTGATAATTTTAATGTAATTCGAACCAGCCTGGTCCGAACTACAAATGTTAATAAATCGAACCATGGCAGTTTGAATTAGGGTGAGAAAAGGTTGAACATAATTCGAACCAATGCGGTTCGAACTTATGAAGCACATAATTCAAACTATGGTAGTTTGAATTATACGAAGTATAGCATTACATGTAAATCGAACCAACCTGGTTCGAATTACCCTTGTCGTGGCTCATTAATAATTCGAACCTACCTGGTTCGAATTACAGGTGATTCGGCTATATAAGGAGTTCGAATCAGCCTCATTCGAACCATTCCTCCTTTCCCCTATCCCACCAAATCCCAGAGAAAACGACCCAGATTCTATCCGACAAAGACCTGAGCGGAATACTCTGCTGATGGGGGACGATCCGGCACGGTTATATCATTTGGACGGAGTTGCTCATCTAGCCGGGGTCATCAACGACGATGTTAGTACAGAAATAACTTAGTGCTAGCAGTAAATCGTTGTGGTATTGCTGGTGGTTTAGTTGAGAGATTCTGCATGCGGTTTAGATTGTGGTTTAGTTGGTGGTTTATGTAGGTGGTTTCTGCTGGTGGTTTATGTTAGTTGTTTTGTGTTGGTTGTTTTATGTTGGTGGTTTATGTTAGTTGTTTTTTGTAAGTGGTATGGTTTTTTTATGTTAGTGGTTTATGTTAGTTGTTTTATGTAAGTGGTTTGTGTTAGTTGTTTTATGTTAGTGGTATGTTTTAGTTGTTTTATGTTAGCTGTTGTTTATGTTTGTTTTTTTTATGTTAGTGGTTTATGTTAGTTGTTTTATGTTAGTGGTTTGTGTTAGTTGTTTTATGTTAGTGGTATGTTTTAGTTGTTTTATGTTAGCTGTTTTATGTTAGTGGTTTATGTTTGTTTTTTTTATATTGGTGGTTTATGTTAGTTGTTTTATGTTAGTGGTTTGTGTTAGTTGTTTTATGTTAGTGGTTTGTGATACTTGTTTTGCGTTAGCTGTTTTATGTTCATGGTTTTAGTTAAGCAGTTTTATGAAAGTGGTTCTAGTTTAGCTGTTTTATGTTAGTGGTTTAACTGTGTGGTCTATGGTAGTTGTTTTGCATGTGGTTCTCGTTCATGGATTTTTATGCGGTTTTATTTAGTATGACATTTTCTTGATGATTTATCATTTTGGCTATGTTTGTAATTGGTTATGAAGCTGGTTCTAACAATGCGGTGCATGTCATGTGCAGCCCCAACGATGCATCCGGAGCATGCGGCGGCAGCAGGGCATGCGACTCGATGACAGATACGTTCCGTACTTGCAGATGGCCGGGCTATACCATCTAGCAAGGCTGAACGATAGATGGTTCCGGTTAGACGAGGCCCTTGTCAGTGCATTCGTCGAGCGATGGCGTCCGGAGACGCACACGTTTCACATGCCGTTCGGAAAGTGCACACTCACACTTCAGGACGTGGCATACCAGTTGGGTTTGCCAGTGGACGGGCATTACGTCAGCGGCTGCCTATCAGAATTTCATATTTACATCCAGGGTGGCCGTCCAGCCTGGTTGTGGTTCCAGGAGTTGCTCGGAGTGGTTCCTCCTCCCAGCCAGGTTTAGAAGTATGCAGTGAACTGCAGCTGGTTTCAGGAGACTTTTGGTGAGTGCCCTGAAGGAGTTAATGACGAGACTGTGCGGAGATATGCCCGTGCATACATCATGATGTTGTTGGGTACGCAGCTGTTTGCGGACAAGTCCGGCAACCGCATTCACATCAGATGGCTTCCCTACGTAGCTAGGCTGGAGGAGATGGGTACCTACAGTTGGGGTTCTGCAACACTGGCCTGGTTGTACCGGTGCATGTGTCGAGTGGCGAACAGACATGTGGTCAAGTTAGCGGGCGCACTTCAGCTACTTTAGTCTTGGATCTTCTGGCGATTTCCTCGATTTAGGCCTGAAGGGTATGAGACGTTCAGCTGGCCATTGGCGTCGAGGTACTCTACTTAGCCTTCTCTATTTCAATTGAATATAAATAATTCCATGTTGATTAAAAAATATTACAAACCCTAAACACACATTTATGATGCAGGTGGTTAGGATACAACCCTTCCAGTAGCGAGAAGGGTCCTAGAGTGCAGATGTGGAGGCTGAGGATAGACCGGTTACAGGACAGGGAGGTGAGTACGCTACGTAATAAGTTTCTTTATTTAACCACAGTTTATGAGTTGGGTCCATGAGTTGCCCTAACAATGGAGAGTTCTCCGTGCAGTTTATCTGGATGCCTTACACAACTCTCAACGTACTTCAGGTTGTGCATCCAGAGGCCTTGGAGCCTTGGCATATGGCGTTGTGGCGGTCTGTGACGTCGCTGATCTACTTTGCCGTCATAGAGTGGCATCAGATAGATAGGGTGGACGACGAGGCCAGGGAGGGAGACGGAGAGGGCGTGGTGGGGGGACCGCCGTCCTCGTGACCCTGACGACAATGGCGACGATCAGCATGGTCCGGTGGGCGGGGATGGTGCAGGTGTTGTTGCAGTTCATGGTGTTAGTATCCACGATGGCGGACAAGGAGGTGAGTGGTATGGGTCAGGTATGGGTGACGTGGCTGACCCTGGTCACGCTGGACTTGGGTCGGGGCCTCTTGGAGATTACTTCGTTGGTGTACCCGCCCATGACCAGCCTCAGCAGAAGGGTACCCCATGGGTTATTCCGGGATCACAGTGGTCAGACATTCTTGCCTCAGATACGCTTGATGCGGACTTCTGAGGTGCACAGTTTCTGGATGACATCACTGCCATCATGCAGGAGGACGTGCCGACCCGGAGGCGTGGTCAGACATCCAGCACGCAGGCACCGTTAGACATTGATCTCAACGAGCCTCCTATGGCATATGTTGGTGACCATTTTGGTTTGGGAGGTACCCCACTATCCGCCTACGCTGCTGCATCAGAGTCTGTTGCCAGGCCGTCTGCGGCACCCGCCCATTTTACGCCACCTGCACAGCCTGGCCTAGATGAGGATGCGGATGAGATCGAGGATGAGGATCCGTTTATCCGCAGAGGTCAGCGGGCACGGGTACCCCATCGTTGCGGTACGGGCTCGCATCTATTTAGATGAGTCATGTATCATGTATTTTGTTCCGTGGGGTTTATTCATGTATCACAGCCATATGTACTTTTGTTGTTATTTTAGAGTTGTTTTCCTTTGTTGTTTGTTCATCGAATTATACTTTGAAAACGGTTGTTTACCGGATTTATCAGTGACTTTTTATAATCATTGCATCATATAACAGTCTAATATGTACATTTATTTATTAAATTTTGCATTTATTTGTAGCAAGACTCAAAGTGATACATAACATATTCATTACTTAACGCAGCATGCTGAATACATGAAAGTTAAAAAATCAACAATAAAATTTAACTAAAATAAGTACTAACGCTAAGAACATGGCTACTAATGGCCCCCAGTGTGAGACGATCCACCCAACTGTGGGCAACTCTGACGTGTGTGTCCGGGTTGGCGACATAGGCCACATCTCTTTGGACGGTTTGGATCTGCCTCGTCCATATTTGTTCGTATCCTGGTGGACCTCAGACGACCCTCTCTCGCACACCTCTTGTCAGGGTCCGGTATCACAATAGGCCCGTCGTATGGTGGCCAGAAACCCTCTGGAATCAGAGGGGTGAATCCCATACGATACACACTGAATACTGAACTAATCCTATACACGCTATAAACATAAGTGGTCCAGTTCACCCGTGAGTAGGCACAACATGCAAGTGCGTGCGGACATGGGAAATGAAGCGCCTGGAAGTACCCGCAGTCACATGTCCGAGCGGCAAGCGATACTCTGTAGCTACCCAATGAGAAGGAACCAGTCGGAGTGGTTTCGGCTACGGTGAACTCGGAATTATCCCTGTCATACAAAGTCACCGTGAAGCACCTCGCCGTCTTCAAGTTGGCCTCAATACACTTGGCCAAGTGCTGAGTGAATTGTTGTCCGGTTCCCATCTGGGCCTCAGCCTCTTTCCCCTTGCGAACAAAAAGTTCCGCAAGCCTACCATATGTTGCCTTCACCAGCGAGGATACAGGTAGGTTTCTGACACCCTTGAGGATTGAGTTCACACACTCGGAGATATTCGTCGTCATGTGACCGAATCTCTGCCCCTCGTCACGATGCTGAGTCCACAAGGAATAATCAATCCGGTTCACCCACTCACACATCGCCGGGTCTTCAGACTGCAGAATATCAAACCAGTAATCAAACTCAACCTCGGTCTTGGCATACGCCGCATTCACAAGAAGCCTCCGTGCGTCTTTGCCCTTGAAGGTAAGGGCAAAGTTAGCAGCTACGTGTCAAATGCAGAATGCACGGTATGCAGATGGAGGTAACCAACCTTCGTCAAGAGCCTCAAGCGCATCCTTGATGCCGTTATGCCTGTCCGATATAACCAGCAGACCCGGCTGCGGTGTCACGTGCTGACGAAGGTGGGAGAGAAAGAATGCCCAAGACTCAGCATTCTCACCCTCTATTAGTGCGAATGCAACAGGTAGAATGTTCGAGTTCCCGTCCTGTGCAATTGCGATGAGCAACGTTCCTCCGTACTTGCCATACAGATGGGTGCCGTCAATGCTGACTAGCGGCTTGCAATGACGGAATGCCTCGATGCACGGTAGAAACGTCCAGAAAAGTCTGTGAAAATAAGCTTGAGACTCGTCTACCTGTCCTCCAACTCGAACGGGGCTAGTCCTTAGGACTGCAACAGTACCAGGCATTGTCAACTGGACTCCCAACACCCACCTGGGCAGCTCGTTGTATGACTCATCCCAGTCACCGTAGATGAGGGCAACAACCTTCTGCTTTGCCATCCAGACCCTCCTGTAAGTCGGCCTAAACCCAAAGTGTGCTGTCGTGGCATTCAGGAGCACCTTGATGCTGACGGATGCATCAGCCCTAACCATTGGCATAATGAACGCCGATATCACATGATAATCCAAACTCTTGTGGTCACTCGAGATGGAGGTGGCAAGACAAGTGTGAGGTCCATTGTATCGTTTGACCTCCCAAATGCCCTTGCGCTGCCGGAGACTCAGTCGAATCAACCATGTGCACCCATTCCCAAACTCAGAACACTTGCCCACATACTGGCGATAATCAGACTCGATCACCTTGTACTGTACCCCTCGCCAGATGCTGTAAGTCTTCACACTTAACAGGGCCTGCTCTTTATCCTGAAATTGCTGACCAACCTGGAACTCTGTCAGACCAGCAGTCCCTTCCGCATCTCTAGCTCCGAATCCAACAGAGTGCCCAGAAACCCCCTCCTGCCTCATGGCATCCAAGTCCAAAGAGGAAAAATGAGGTGGATACTGCTGTGTGCCAGAGCTAGAACCACCTACCGCCAATGCAGGCTCACTCGCTCCAATATCATCGCCACTGTCATCGTCAATCATATCCGGCTCGACGTCATCCTCCTCTACATCACCCAACAATCCGTCTCCAACGCCAAGTGGTGCAACGCCCAGTAAAGGGTTCGGCGGATTTTTCCTTGAACCTACCTCGTCGCCTACGCTGCCGTTGAGATCAACAGCAAAAGACGAGGAGGCGACAGGTTGGACCACTGGCTGGTACACAGGGACGGAGGAAGAACCAATGGCAGGCCGAGAACTAGAACCGGCTGCCGTCGCTAAAGTGGTGGTATTCCGGTTCGAACCCCCTGAGCTGGATACCACATCAACCAGCTTTGCCAACAACTCTGGTGTCCTCACCTCCGAAAACTGCCGCCGACAAAGAAACATTACTTGCAAGTCCTCATCGCTACTAATCGTGAAACAATCATACTTCACGGTATCCTGGAGCACCGTGATTGGAATGCGATAGAAAAACTTCTTAACCCGCTTCGCACCTTCTAGACCGAGCTTCATCAGTACAGATCTAACAAGGTCATCAAAGCTCATCGTAGGAGTAACGACAATACAGAGAGGATCCTTATCTGTGAACTTCACTCCGCTACGAGTTTTTCTCTTAATGGATCCTCTGTGGTGAACCAAAACAACAAAACTCTCCTCACTAGCCATCTTACTCCCTCTAATGAGACCAACTCACGTTTACAGCCATATATATAGAGCTCTTTCTCCCACTAATTCGAACCGGCCTCCTTCGAATTAAAGTTGTTTAATTTGAACCAGCCTGGTTCGAATTACTTTGGCCGGCTTCTCTCTCTATAATTCGAACCACTCTGGTTCGAATTACTTGCAATCGAAGTTCGAACCAAGCTGGTTCGATTTGTGAAGAAGACTCAACTCATAATTCGAACTGACCTAGTTCGAATTATTAAGAAATGCAGTTCAAACCAAGTTGGTTCGAATTATATTAATATATGATCTGGCTCATTACTGAAACCATATTCAGTTTGGCTTATTAACGTAAATTCTACAGCACATTGGCTTATAATGGTTTTTTGCCCAATTAAATAATTAAAATAAATTAACTATTAATTTATTAAAAAACCATCTCAATGGAAATAAATACATCACATACTTAAAAAATAATTTGAATTAATCCTATTAATTCACAAACTTTAAGAAAATAGGAATAAAAATTTAAACACAAAAAAACCATGCTCTGATACCACTGAAGAATTACCATGTGTTCATAACACGCAACAGAAGAAAAGAAAGTAATCCTTAAAGATCTATTTTGTATTTAAACTTTATTTCAATAATATATAGATCAGATCTAAATACCTTTAGACGCTTTAGTAAAAACTTTATTTTTCGATTGTATGAAGACTCTGTGTATCCACACCGAGACCAAGCTTTGCTGTCAACTCCTTGACCAATGAACATCTGATCTAAATTGAGAAATTCTTTGCAACTTTTGCACACCATAAAATTCTTCTCCAAGAATTAGGCTCACATACATTTATATGTGTAGAGGTAAAGGAATAAAACTCTTGTTATTCTCTTCTATAATTCCTCTACTCTTGACATACATATATATAGTATGAGATTTGTTACTGATTGAATCCTTCAAATTTATGAATCATATCATAACTCAATTTAAAAATAGAATCAGTTAGGATCTCATCCAAATTAAAAATAGAATAACTAATTATTCTCAAATCTCATTTAATATTCTCAATTATCATACTATTATTATATTCTTGGTGCTAGCAAAGAATATAATAATATTCCATTTTGAATTAATATAATTATTTATTTGATCAAATCAAAATAATAATTAAATAATTCTATAGCAAATATTAAAACACTCGTTATTGTGTGACCCATAGGTTCAATACTAGCGGGTAGTAAATTAGTCATACTAAATTTACTAATCAAGGTTGGCGTCTAGCAACACTCCTTAACGACCCGATAATATGAAGTAATATATTTTTACTAAGAACCTTAGAAGAACAAAGTATAATTCCTTCCATCTTTCCAGCTCTTGGTTAACCCTTAGAGTATGATTTAATTGTCAAACTCTAACTTGTTACCATTATTATAGTGAACTGTGAATGACCTAAGAAACCCATTTCTTCATTCATTCAATCTCTTTGGCTAAGGTTTTATTCATCTCATTCATTATAATCATAGAGCTCAAACTCTTTATCGAGAGTTGATGGATTCCTTATTAACTGATCATTAATTCTACAAGTATTTAAATCATACCTAATATCCATTCAACTAGCACCCTAGGGTATTAGGTGTCCGGAATCAAAGTATAATAAATACGTTGTTAATTACTATGACAGTCGCAGGTCAAAGGAAACTCTATTACTATGTTCATCTTGAGAGTATCCTATTGACAAATATGCGGTAATTATAAACATTAGAAATTCTCAGAGTGAATAAGTTCAATGGTCATATCCTTATGTACACCATCTATATATATAATTCAATAAGTGAGATCTATTAATCTTCATCCAATGAAGACCATTATATATATATATATATTGATCTTTTTGAATTATTAATGTCCTTTTTAATAATCTTATGACCAAAAATAATTTAGATTAAATTATAAAAGATTTATCTCTTAATATTATGATCACTATCATAATAATAAATCTCTAAATTTAATCAAAGATCTTATTATATTAATATTTTAATATAATAATAATAACAAATTATTTGACACATGATTAATTAGATTGTTGTCATACTCTTTATTCCCAGCAGTTAAATTGCCCTAGTTGATAGATTATATTTGTAATTTGGATTGCTTATAAAGTTGTAAATAATAATAATAATAATAATAATAATAATAATAATAATAATAATAATAATAATAATAATGTTTCTTGAATTGGTCATAAAATCTAATCAAATTGGCCAACAATTTATTAACCCAAATCATCCTCAAAAACAACTCGCATAAACAAGAATATCATGATAGCATCCTATTGTAAACAGAAACAAACAATTTATCAATAGAAATTGGAAGGTAAAGTTCAAGCATACACTACGCGAAAGAAATCAAGTGGTAGACAAATTTGCAAGACTTAGCGTGGAAGGGGATTTTGACTTGATAATTTGGAGAGTCCTCCAAAGAGAGTTTCCATGGAGCTGCTGAAGGATATGAGAGGAGTGGCTACTTCACGTCAGAGGCATAAAAGGGATTAAGGTGATGTAGGTTTTCTTATTTTGTATGGGACTAGGTCCTCTACTTTGAACAAAACAATTAATTAATTAATTTTTATTTTAATTAATTTGATAAAAAAATTTAAATTCTTCAAAAATATATATTTTTTTATGGTGGGTCACTCCGCCAACAAAATGAGACATATTAAAAATTTTTAATCGCCTATTTAAATGAGCATACTAGTTTCGCTTTTGAAATTTTGAAATTAAATGAGCATACTAGTTTCGCTTTTGAGGTATTTTATGTCTTGATATCACCGTTATAAATCGATTATGAAAACTCGATATATACGTCATAAGTCGGCTATTAAAATCATAATAACAAATCAATACGTTATAATCTCCACACGTTATTACTATAATTCGACAACAAACAACCTCAGATAACCTATTCTCAATATAAAAAAAATGGAGGTATTTATTTTGATTTGAGTTAAGAACTACTTGAAAACAAGTTTATTTTAATACTGACTTGAGCGTTGGAGTTTCTTTTACAGGTATCCACCCCCTTTATTCACAAGAAGTTGAAGTATAACCTGTCTCAAAAGAAGTCGTCGAAGAACGAGTTATATCCCAGCCGATCCATCCAAGAACATGTCCTAATCTTCTTCTTTTTTTGTCTATAATTAATGATGTAGATGTGTAAAGTAGTAAATCCAAAAAAATAATAAATTTTTTGTGTTTAGGTAAAAAAAAATTTATGTTTTTTTTTTTTAAATTGTGTTTAAGTAAATTTTTTATATATTTATATAAAAAGATTATGTGTTTTTTTATGTTTCTTTTAAAATTTTTATATGTTTATTGTCAAAAAAAATTCTGTGTCTATTGTTTTGGTTAAAAAAAGTTGTGTTTCGTCACGTGTTTCTTTTTAAAAAGTTTTATGTTTAGGTAAAGATGTATGTGTTTTAGTAATTTTTTTCTGTATTTTCGTTTAAAACTGTCCTTATTTTAAGTAAATAAATTTGGAAGCCACTTACATAAAAAATTTTAAAACATTTTTTTAAAGAAGTTTTTTTTTAATAATTAAAATTCAATCTATATAATCGATTAAAATGTGTTATTTTTATTAAAATTAGATCAAATAAACAGTTTGACCGAAAAATTAATAAATTAAATCTTGAAGTGATCTAAATTAATATTTTTATAAAAATGATTATAATACTCTTATTATAAAAAAATAACTTTATATATATATATATATATATATATATATATATATATATATTAAAAATTCTAAATCTTAATTCTTCTCTTCTCTCCATGTTATTATAGGATTAGAATTTAGAGTTTTCAAAATTAATATATGTAATAAGAGTATTTTAGTCATTTTTTATAATAAGAGTATTATAGTTATTTTCTATAAAAAAGAATATTAATTTAAATCAATTCAAGATTTGATTTACCGATTTTTTGGTCAAACCAATTTGTTTAGTCTAATTTTGACAAAAAATAACACAATTTGATTGATTATATAGGTTAAATTTTAATTATTAAAAAATATCTTTAAAAAAAGATATTTTAAGCGTCATTATGTGAATGGCTCCCTTTTTGTGTTAAATAAAAAATATTATAAAGAAAAAGACAAATAGGTCCCTAACCTTTTTTGTGAACATTTTAGTCCCCAAAGATTGGAAAATACATTCATGTTCTTGACCCCTCCAAAACGCGGACAAATCCGTTAAAGTGACTCCATTGGACCCGACGGAAAAGTCTGACATGACTCCCGTGGTGCTAACCTGGCCGTTACGGGAGCATACGTGGCATGTAACTTTTTAAAATAGGACATATTAGTCCTCTCACATCAAAACGTGTAGTTTTTCAAAACAGGACATATTAGTCCTCCCACACCAAAATGACACCGTTTCACCCAAACCCCCAATCTTTCAAATTTATGAGCCATAATCATTGGAATGCACAGAAACGGTGAAGTGGGTGAAGTGGGTCACTATCCTCAACCATCTCCAACTCCTTCCTCAGCCTCTAACCATCTCCTCGCCACCTTCACATCCCTCAACAGCCTCCGCTCCCTCTCCAACACTGCTCTCCAAGTTACTCCTCCCTCTCCCAACCATCACATGCCCTTTTAACCCTAACCACCTCCTGCCCCCTGACTGCCTCTTCCACCACCACCTACCCTGCCCCTCCTCCCCTTGCCCCATCCCCATCCCTCTCCACTCCCTCGCTTACCCTAATGCACTCTACTCCCCTCCCAACCGCACCCTCTCACTAATTTGCGCCGTTTTAGGATTAGGATTTGTGAAGGAGCGTGATGATGCGTGAGCATTTTTCCTATCTTTTCCTAGTGAATTTGCATCTAATTTATTGAGTTTAATCTAGAATTAATTATCTTTTAGCCAATATAGATGCTACTTTGAGTCTTTTGCAATTTTTTTTATTTTAGGTAGCATTTGACTGGATTTGATGGAGTTTCTGCAGCTCAAGAATTAAAAGAGATAGCAGCGAAGAGCGACGTGTGCGCGTGACTGACGCGTACACGTGATTTGAAGAATTTCACAGCGACGCGTCCGCGTGACCGATGCGTCTGCGTGACTTGTGAAAAAGACCATCGACGCGTACGCGTGATATGCGCCACGTGCAGAAAACGCAGAAAACGCTGGGGTGATTTCTGGGCCCCATTTTAGCACCCAATTTAGGCGCGGATCCAGTAAAGCCAAGTGGTCCCCACATTACAAGACGCGGAGTAGTTAGTTAATTTTGATTTAAATTCAAATTTGATTTTAAAATATGAAAAGATATTATCTTAATTTTAGATATTAGATTTTAAATTAATTAGGATTAGTTATAAAAAGGGGAGACTTCTCTTCTATTGAGGAGATTCCATTAGGGAATTCCATTAGGGAATTCTATACAAATTTACATTCCACATTCCATGAGCAGCTAATCCTCCATTGTTAAGGTTAGGAGCTCTGTCTATTTGTATGAATTGATTCATTTGATCTTTCTAATTTAATTTATGTTTTGATTTATATTTCAACAATTATTTTTGTTCTTTATTTTATGAATTTGGGTGGAACGGAAGTATGACCCTCTTTCTATTTGAGTTCTTGTAAAACTTGAAAAAGCTCTTTACTTGAACAACAGCTTGAAAACATATTATCCTGAATTTCTAATTGTTTGTATTTAATGGGATACGTGACATATGATCCCCTTATTTTTGGATAATTAGGATTCTTGTGGCATTAAAATTGGAATTTGATCATCACCCTCTAATTGGAATTAATTGACGAAGAAATTAGCAGTTAATGAATTTTAGAGGAGACTAGGAAGGTCTAAGGAATTAGAGTATAGTCACATATAGTTTGCCATGAATTAAATCTTACATGATTAAAATAGTTAGTAAGAAAAATTAATCGGGAAAATAGATAACTCTGAAACCTTAACTGTTTTCTCCATATTTTATTCCCAACTCATTGCTGCTTGCTTTATGAAATTCTTAATTTTACTGTTTAATGCTCTTTGAATACCAAAACACTATTTTCTGTTTGTCTAACTAAACCAATCAGTCAATCACGTAAGGTATTACTTGGTACGACCCGGTGCACTTGCCGGTTAGTTTGTGGGTTATAAAATACCGCACCAAGTTTTTGGCGTTGTTGCTGGGGATTGATAGTGATTAACAACTATTAGTTGTTTGATTGCTTAGATTAGGCGTTTTAGTTTTAATTTTATTTAATTTTTGTTTTAATATTATTTTCAAACAAAATTATTTTGATTTGTTTTATTTAAAATTTTTTTCCTCTTAATTTTTGAAATTAAGTTTGGTGTCCCCGTAGTAATTTTTCTTTAAAAAAAATATTTTTTTAAAAATCCTAGTATCTTTCTTTGTTTAATTTTTGAATTTATAGTTCACTTCTTTTCATTTATTTTCAAAATTTTTTTATTTATTTTATTCCTTTCCAAAAAAATTTTGTTCTGTCTTCTTTACTTTCCTGTTTACCATATGGTGCGTTTAATTCTTTTTGGTGTTTTGTGCTAAGAAAAATAATGGAGAGAGATCACATGGATTACTACTCACCCCCGAGTAGTGATTCATATTATGGTGGATGGAGGAACTATCCAAATTTTGGTTGGCAAAGTCAAAACCAAAGAAACTTCAATGCTCCATGTTCCAACTATCAAGAACCACCATATCCATATTCATACCAAGAATCACCACCTCTCTATCCATATCAAGAACCATCATCCTTCTACCTATATCAAGAGCCACCATCTCCCTATTCATACCAAGAACCATCCTCTTTTTACACTTATCAAGAACCATCATCTCCTTCTTATGCATATCAAGAGCCACGATCTCCTTATTCATCTCAAATACCATTAGATCTTGAGCTCCTCATGAAAGAATTCCTACATGATATAAAGACGACTGTCAAAAATGTAGAGAATTATGTGCAAACGATGATCAAGAACCAGGAAGGAAAACAAGCAAATTCCTTTTCAAGAGATACAATGCAAGATCCTATGGAAGAATGTGAGGAGACCAATCAAAGAAGTTTATACTCCAGTGAATTAGAGAACTTTCCACCCTCACATATGGAAGAAGAGGAAGATGCACAACCTTCCATGCCCTTGGTAAGCAATGAAGAAGGGATTGAATTAGAAGAAAGCTACCAAGAGGAAGAGGTTGAAATTGAGGAAGCTTGCATAGAGGTAGAAGAATTCAAAGAAGAACACAAGGGAGTGGAGCTTGCAAGACCTGTTCCAAAGCCATCACCATCCAATACAACATTCAAGTGGGTAAATTTCCTATCCTTAACCTTTACTTTCCCACTTGAATATGGGCTACTAGAGACGGATGGTCAACTTAGAGATCTTTGTGGCATTAAGATTAAGAGAAAGATGATTAGTGGCAAGAGTTGTCAAGCAAGGGTCAATATGGTTGCAAGCTCCAAATTGAAGTGCAAGAATTGGTGTAGAGCTCAATTGAATGGGTCTAGAAGGTTGTTTGGATGTCTCTGTGAGAATTCAGATCGCTTGCCACCTGGTGGAAACAATGGTGATCCACAAGAAGACGGGTGTAAAAGCAAGGTTTGGGACCCTAGGATTCATTCCCACAATCAACACTATTGAGGCCTTGTCACTTGCTTCAACTTGCTCAAAGACGTCATGCACCTAGTTTGGGATCCCAGTAGCCATTGGAATTACAAACATTGGTGGAGATTCCTGGATCAGTACAAGCATAAGCCACCATGATAAGGAGCTTGATGAGCGGATAATTTATACGCTTTTTGGCATTGTTTTTAGTATGTTTTTAGTATGTTTTAGTTAGTTTTTATTATATTTTTATTAGTTTTTAGTTAAAATTCACTTTTCTGGACTTTACTATGAGTTTGTGTGTTTTTTTGTAATTTCAGGTATTTTCTGGCTGAAATTGAGGGACCTGAGCAAAAATCTGATTCAGAGGCTGAAAAGGACTGTAGATGCTGTTGGATTCTGACCTCCCTGCACTCGAAGTGGATTTTCTGGAGCTACAGAAGCCCAATTGGCGCGCTCTTAACGGAGTTGGAAAGTAGACATCCTGGGCTTTCCAGAAATGTATAATAGTCTATACTTTGCCCGAGATTTGATGGCCCAAACTGGCGTTCCAAATCAGCTCAAAACTGCCCGGCGTTAAACGCCGGAACTGGCACAAGAATGGGAGTTAAATGCCCAAACTGGCACAAAAGCTGGCGTTTAACTCCAAGAAAAGTCTCTACACATGAAAGCTTCAATGCTCAGTCCAAGCACACACCAAGTGGGCCCGGGAGTGGATTTTTATGTAATTTACTCATTTCTGTAAACCCTAGGCTACTAGTTCTCTACAAATAGGACCTTTTGCTATTGTATTTTCATCTTTTGATCACTTTAGATCTTAGATCAGATCTTGGTTCTTCTGGTTCCCTCTCTGGGGCCGAAGCCAATGATCACTATTATCACTTATGTATTTTCAACGGTGGAGTTTCTACACACCATAGACTAAGGTGTGGAGCTCTGCTGTACCTCGAGTATTAATGCAATTACTATTGTTCTTCTATTCAATTCAGCTTATTCTTGTTCTAAGATATTCATTTGCACCCAAGAACATGATGAATGTGATGATTATGTGACGCTCATCATCATTCTCACTTATGAACGAGTGCCTGACAACCACTTCTGTTCTACAAGCAAACAAGGCTTGAATGTTTATCTCTTGGATCCCTTAATCGGAATCTTCGTGGTATAAGCTAGAATTGATGGCGGCATTCAAGAGAATCCGGAAGGTCTAAACCTTGTCTGTGGTATTCTGAGTAGGATTCAATGATTGAATGACTGTGACGAGCTTCAAACTCCTGAAGGCTGGGCGTTAGTGACAGACGCAAAAGAATCAATGGATTCTATTCCAACCTGATTGAGAACCGACAGATGATTAGCCGTGCCGTGACAGGGTGCGTTGAACATTTTCACTGAGAGGGCAGGATTGTAGCCATTGACAACGGTGATGCCCAACATACAGCTTGCCATGGAAAGGAGTAAGAAGGATTGGATGAAGACAGTAGGAAAGCAGAGAGACGGAAGGGACAAAGTATCTCCATACGCTTATCTGAAGTTCTCACCAATGAATTACATAAGTATCTCTATCTTTATGCCTTATTCGTATATCATCCATAACCATTTGAATCTGCCTGACTAAGATTTACAAGGTGACCATAGCTTGCTTCATACCAACAATCTCCGTGGGATCGACCCTTACTCGCGTAAGGTTTATTACTTGGACGACCCAGTGCACTTGCTGGTTAGTTGTGCGAAGTTGTGATAAAGAGTTAAGATTGCAATTGATCGTACAATGTTGATGGCGCTATTGATGATCACAATCTCGTGCACCAAGTTTTTGGCGTCGTTGCCGGGGATTGTTTGAGTTTTGGACAACTGACGGTTCATCTTGTTGCTTAGATTAGGTATTTTTCTTCAGAGTTCTTAAGAATGAATTCTAGTGTTTCAAGGTGATGTTCTTATCATCACCAAAGCTGATTGATTCTCATCAATTTAGCTCTTGAATGTAATGTCCTGCTGAAGCTTGGCTAGCCATGTCTAATTCCTTTAGACTGAAGCTTTAGACTAACATTGCATGATTCCTGGAATTCTCATTAAGAATTCTGATATCTTTATTTTCTTTTCCACTTAATTTTCGAAAAATCCAAAAAAATTACAAAATCATAAAAATAAAAAAATATTTTATGTTTCTTGTTGAGTCTAGTGTCTCATTTTAAGTTTGGTGTCAATTGCATGTTTCTATTTTTCTTGGATTCATGCATGTGTCTTCATTAATCTTCAAGTTGTTCTTGATGATTTCCTTGTTCTGATCTTTAAATTCTCTTGTCTTGAGTGTTTTGTTGTTTTTCATATGCATTCTCATTTTGTTAGTGTCAATGGTATACAAACTGCTAAGTTTGGTGTCTTGCATGCATTGTTATTTGATTTTAGTTACATTTTGATTATGAGAAATAAAAAAAAAATTTAATGTGTGTCTTTTCAAGTCAAAAATACAGAGAATTGAAGATTCAGAACATACAGCAGAGGAATTACACAGAAAAAGGCTGGGCGTTCAAAACGCCCAGTGAAGAAGGAAAACTGGCGTTTAAACGCCAGCCAGGGTGCCTGGCTGGGCGTTTAACGCCCAAAAGGGTAGTGTTTTGGGCGTTAAATGCCAGAATGGATACCATTCTGGGCGTTTAACACCAGGATGGCACAAGAGGGAAGCCGGTTCAACTAAAAAGGCATGACCTCAAACCCGTGGCTAGGGGATGGTTGGAGTTTATCCAACGCTCAATCATTCCCACTAGCAACCGGTCCGAAGTTACTATGGACCGGGCCATCATAATTCATAGCATCATGATTGGAGAAGAAGTAGAAGTTCATGAGGTTATAGCCCAAGAACTTTATAAGGTGGCGGACAAGTCCTCTACCTTGGCAAGGTTAGCCTTTCCTCATCTCATTTGTCACCTCTGTTATTCAGTTGGAGTTGACATAGAGGGATGCACTTTCCTCCACAAAACTATTGGGAGCAAATCAACACCTCCCTAGGAGAATTGAGTTCCAACATGGGACAACTAAGGGTGGAGCACCAAGAACATTCCATCCTCCTCTATGAAATTAGAGAAGATCAAAGAATCATGAGAGAGGAGCAACAAAGGCAAGGAAGAGACATTGAGGAGCTCAAGCACTCCATAAGATCTTCAAGAGGAAGAACAAGGCGCCATCACTAAGGTGGACCCGTTCTTTAATTTCCTTGTTCTTTATTTCCTGTTTTTCGAATTTCCATGCTTATGTTATCTATGTCTGTGTCTTATGATCATTAGTGTCTTAGTGTCTATGCCTTAAAGTTATGAATGTCCTATGAATCCATCACCTTTCTTGAATGAAAAGTGTTCTTAATTAAAAAAGAGAAGAATTACATGAATTTTGAATTTTATAACAGATTAATTATTCTGATGTGGTGGCAATACTTTTGTTTTTTGAATGTATGCTTAAATAGTGTATATGTCTTTTGAATTTGTTGTTCATGAATGGTTGGCTCTTGAAAGAATGATGAAAAAGGAGACATGTTTCTGAGGATCTGAAAAATCATAAAAATGATTCTTGAAGCAAGAAAAAGCAGTGAATATTCAAAAAAAAAAAGAGAAAAAAAAGGGAGAAAAACGAAAAAAAAGAGAGAAAAAGAATAAAGTTGTGATCCAAGGCAAAAAGAGTGTGCTTAAAAACCCTGGACACCTCTAATTGGGGATTCTAGCAAAGCTGGGTCACAATCTGAAAAGGTTCACCCAGTTATGTGTCTGTGACATGTATGTATCCGGTGGTAATACTGGAAGACAGAGTGCTTTGGGCCACGGCCAAGACTCATAAAGTAGCTGTGTTCAAGAATCATCATACTTAGCTAGGAGAATTAATAACACTATCTGAATTCTGAGTTCCTATAGAAGCCAATCATTCTGAATTTCAAAGGATAGAGTGAGATGCCAAAACTGTTCAGAGGCAAAAAGCTAAAAGCCCCGCTCATCTAATTAATACTGATCTTCATAGATGTTTTTGGAATTCATTACATCTTCTCTTCCTTTTTATCTTATTTGATTTTCAGTTGCTTGGGGATAAGCAACAATTTAAGTTTGGTGTTGTGATGAGCGAAAAATTTATACGCTTTTTGGCATTGTTTTTAGTATGTTTTTAGTATGTTTTAGTTAGTTTTTATTATATTTTTATTAGTTTTTAGTTAAAATTCACTTTTCTGGAATTTACTATGAGTTTGTGTGTTTTTCTGTGATTTCAGGTATTTTCTGGCTGAAATTGAGGGGCCTGAGCAAAAATCTGATTCAGAGGCTGAAAAGGACTGTAGATGCTGTTGGATTCTGACCTCCCTGCACTCGAAGTGAATTTTCTGGAGCTACAGAAACTCAATTGGCGCGCTCTCAATGGCGTTGGAAGGTAGACATCCTGGGCTTTCCAGAAATGTATAATAGTCCATACTTTGCCCGAGATTTGATGGCCCAAACTGGCGTTCCAAATCAGCTCAAAACTGCCCGGCGTTAAACGCCGGAACTGGCACAAGAATGGGAGTTAAACGCCCAAACTGGCACAAAAGCTGTCGTTTAACTCCAAGAAAAGTCTCTACACATGAAAGCTTCAATGCTCAGCCCAAGCACATACCAAGTGGGCCCGGGAGTAGATTTTTATGTAATTTACTCATTTCTGTAAACCCTAGGCTACTAGTTCTCTACAAATAGGACCTTTTGCTATTGTATTTTCATCTTTTGATCACTTTAGATCTTAGATCAGATCTTGGTTCTTCTGGTTCCCTCTCTGAGGCCGAAGCCAATGATCACTATTATCACTTATGTATTTTCAACGGTGGAGTTTCTACACACCATAGACTAAGGTGTGGAGCTCTGCTGTACCTCGAGTATTAATGCAATTACTATTGTTCTTCTATTCAATTCAGCTTATTCTTGTTCTATGATATTCATTTGCACCCAAGAACATGATGAATGTGATGATTATGTGACACTCATCATCATTCTCACTTATGAACGAGTGCCTGACAACCACTTCTGTTCTACAAGCAAACAAGGCTTGAATGTTTATCTCTTGGATCCCTTAATCGGAATCTTCGTGGTATAAGCTAGAATTGATGGCGGCATTCAAGAGAATCCGGAAGGTCTAAACCTTGTCTGTGGTATTCTGAGTAGGATTCAATGATTGAATGACTGTGACGAGCTTCAAACTCCTGAAGGTTGGGCGTTAGTGACAGACGCAAAAGAATCAATGGATTCTATTCCAACCTGATTGAGAACCGACAGATGATTAGCCATGCCGTGACAGGGTGCGTTGAACATTTTCACTGAGAGGACGGGATTGTAGCCATTGACAACGGTGATGCCCAACAGTTCCCCAGTTAAGTGCTTGTGGTGTTTTTGTGTCAAGTAAAACATGAGACAAAATATTTAAAGTCACGGCTAGGCTCAAGGTGCAAAGCACCAAAGAAAAATAAATTAAAAAAAATTATGCTATGTTTAAGGATTAAATTGAGCTACAAAAGATCAGAGAATTCATAATATTATCCAGATTCTAATTCCAAATGACAGCAACATTCTTCTTATTCAAAGGAGAGTGAGATGTCAAAACTATTCAGGATTGCAGTTGTAAACCCCACTATAAGAAGAGACATGTGCTTAATCGAACTCTCATTCTCATGCAAATTCACATCCTAAGCTTATATTAGTTTTGGTTGCTTGAGGACAAGCAACAATTTAAGTTTGGTATTATGATGCGTGAGCATCTTTCCTATCTTTTCTTAGTGAATTTGCATCTAATTTATTGAGTTTAATCAAGAATTAATTATCTTTTAGCCAATATAGATGCTACTTTGAGTCTTTTGCAATTTTGTTTATTTTAGGTAGCATTCAACTGAATTTGATGGAGTTTCTCCAGCTCAAGAATTAAAAGAGATAGCAGTGAGGAGTGACGCGTGCGCGTGATTGGCGCGTACGCGTGATTTGAAGAATTTCACAGCGATGCGTCCGCGTGACCGACGCGTCCGCGTGACTTGCGAAAAAGACCATCGACGCGTACGTGTGACTGACGCGTACACGTGACATGCGCCACATGCAAAAAACGCAGAAAACGCTGGGGGGTGATTTCTGGGCCCCATTTTAGCACCCAAGTTAGGTGCGGATCCAGTAAAGCCAAGTGATCCCCACGTTACAAGACGCGGAGTAGTTAGTTAATTCTGATTTAAATTCAAATTTGATTTTAAAATAGGAAAAGATATTATCTTAATTTTAGATATTAGATTTTAAATTAATTAGGATTAGTTATAAAAAGGAGAGACTTCTCTTCTATTGAGGAGATTCCATTAGGGGGATTTCATTAGGGAATTCTATACAAATTTACATTCCACATTCCATGAGTAACTAATCCTCCATTGTTAAGGTTAGGAGCTCTGTCTATTTGTATGGATTGATTCATTTAATCTTTCTAATTTAATTTATGTTTTGATTTATATTTCAATAATTGTTTTCGTTCTTTATTTTATGAATTTGGGTGAAACGGAAGTATGACCCTCTTTCTATTTGAGTTCTTGTAAAACTTGGAAAAGCTCTTTACTTGAACAACAGCTTGAAAACATATTATCCTGAATTTCTAATTGTTTGTATTTAACGGGATACGTGACATATAATCCCCTTATTTTTGGATAATTAGGATTCTTGTGGCATATAAACTGGAATTTGATCATCACCCTCTAATTGGAATTAATTGACTAAGGAATTGGCAGTTAATGAATTTTAGAGTAGACTATGAAGGTCTAAAGAATTAGGGTCTAGTTCACGTATAGTTTGCCATGAATTAAATCTTACATGATTAAAATAGTTAGTAAGAAAAATCAATCCGGAAAATAGATAACTCTGAAACCTTAACTGTTTTCTCCATATTTTATTCCCAACTCATTGCTGCTTGCTTTTTGAAATTCTTAATTTTACTGTTTAATGCTCTTTGAATACCAAAACACTCTTTTCTGTTTGTCTAACTAAACCAATCAATCAATCATTGTTGCTTGATCCATCAATCCTCGTGGGATCGACCCTTACTCACGTAAGGTATTACTTGGTACGACCCGGTGCACTTGCCGGTTAGTTTGTGGGTTATAAAATACCGCACCACGTGACCTAGTGCCATGGATAACATAATACTGAACTCACTTCGGTACGGCGTTGTAATAGACTCGCCTATGCAGAAAGAGACGGTGTTTGTGATGGCTCAAGAGAGGAGGTGGAAGAAGGAATCGACGTTCTTCAAGAAAGCAAAGAAGCTCTTTGTCGTTGATGTTTTGCACACTAGTGCTCCCTCCAATGGTGCTAGGGTTGGTGTTCTTGTTTATCGCTTTGTTCCCAAGGGTTTAATTGCTCCTTCAAAAGTGTGAAGTTTAAACCATAATTCCATGTTTCATTTCAAAGTTTTATGTTTTTGGTATAACTTGAGCAACTGTTGATTAAGGTCTACTTAGCTTCTTTTTTTACTTTGTTTTAAGGTGGTTAAGCATTTGGTTCAAATTTCTTGAAATAGCTCTGATAGTTTTTGATTTGTTTCTGCCAATTGGTGAAGCTTGATATTGGTCAAATTCTGCTTTGAGTGGTTGAACTGTATTAGTCTTTGACATTTGATAATTTGTTGAGGAAGCAACTGTATTAGTCTTCTCAAATCAGATTCTTCCTTTGTGGGTTTAGTTAGAAATTGTTAAGAGAGATTAGTAACTGAGTTGTGATTGGCTGATTGGTTATAGTTTTGTTGGTGTAAAAAAGATCTATTGTATGAAATTGTATTCACCTTTTATTATTCTCTCAATATATAACCTTCTCTAGTTTTGTCTCAATTCTCAAAATTCTATGATGGCCACCATGGTTCTCACCTTTTATTGTCTCAATTCTCAAAATTTTGTGCTAAAGTCTGGTTGGTTTGATATCGCATTTGATCTTATAAAAACACAACTTTATGCTTCTCTGAAGAGTTTTTTATAGCTCATGGTACGATCTGGGAGTATGTCATAAGCAAAAATTCTTTCTTTGCTTTGATGATATACAAAAGGTTCTAATTGAGGGTGCAAATCCAGCTATTATTTACATAAAGGGAATCAGGTCCAAAGAATACAATGCGCAATGCCAGCATAAAAATAACGGCGTCATTTTCGTGTGGGAGGACTAATACGTCCTATTTTGAAAAGTTACACGTTTTGGTGTGAGAGGACTAATATGTCCTATTTTGAAAAGTTACATGCCACATGTGCTTCCGTAACGGCCAGATCAGCGCCACGGGAGCCACATCAGACTTTTCCGTCGGGTCCAATGGAGTCACTTCAACGGAGGGGTAAATTTGTCCATATTTTAGAGGGGTCAGGGACATGAATATATTTTCCAATCCTTGGAGACTAAAATGTCTGCAGAAAAAAAGGCCAGGGACCTATTTATCTTTTTCTCAAAATTATATATTTACATAAAAAACAATTTGTATGTTTTTTGTTTCTTTACTATGAATTTTTTTATTAAACATTTTTAAAAAATTTCATTCATACTCACGAATACCCACTATTACTCAAAAGGTGACACACGATAGGCAGATGATTAAATAAGTTGTGTTTTGGTTAAAAAAAATTGAATATAAAACACAACTTTAGATGGTAATTCAATTTTTCTATTAATTAAACAAGTTACAGAAAGATGAATATTAAATCCTTAAATTCACATTGAACAAACTAAACTCAAAACAACTTAGACACTTATTCCTGCATGGTAAGTCTTGGAAAAAGTATAGTTCGTCCAGTCTTAGGTTGAGCTCATTTCTGCCTGAGCTGTATGAGGTATACGTTAGCTTCCAAAGAACAGCAGCAGTGGGTACCTGCAAAGGAACTCTGATGCTCAAGTAAAAAAGAGTGTGAGATGAGTATACTACAATTTAGAGTGAATAGCATACCTTGTTATATTTAAGGTTTTTTTATAGACTTTGAGTTAGAATGTACTATAGTACCGTTATCTAGTTGGCCTATTTTTTAGGTGATTCAGGAGATTCTCTCTGAAAACGTGTTATCTTTTGTAACAGAATCATGCATGTGACTGTTGGTTTGCCCATTTATAAAGAGTTTGGTGGCCGAATTACAGCTAACAGATCACATCCCCCAAGCTTGACTTGGAGAATTTTTTAATGAAATAGGTTGAGCTTCCTGATCAATATATGCCTTACAAATCCATTTTTTTGTAGGAAAGGGGACATTCCCCCAAGTTCTACCAGTTTTAGTAAAAAATTACCGAGAATGTGTGACAGTTACATTTTCGGTTTCCTAGGTCATAATGAATGATTATGTTATGGGCGTTATTTTCTATGCTAGGAAAAATCAATGGTTTTAGAGGGCGTGGAACTGGAACGGTTGTTGATCTCAATCATTCATATGAGAACTGATTTGAGTTAATGGTTTTAATGGATCGAAGCTTTTTGTAGTGTGAGACTGCTGGTATTCGGAAGACACTTAAAATTTTTCTTGGTTTGAAATTTTTCAAAAAATTTATAGAAGATGAGTAGGAAATGTTAGTTGTGATATACTCTTTTATGATATTTATCCTTCATCTACCCATTTGCTATTTTATGTTTTCTTCTGGTTTTTGTTTTAAAATTTTCAGCATGGTAATGGAAAAAATATGGGAAAGGAGAAGGGGAAAGGAAAAGGGAAAGACGTAGGGGAAAAGATAGTAGATGATGAGTTTATTCCAAATGTTGATGATCCATACTCGTGGGTTGACACCTCTTTGAAGGGGTATATATCGTGGTTTTATGACGAAAAGATAATGAAGGGGTATATATCATTGTCAATCTAAATTAATCCCCGTCAATGGCGCCAAAAACTTGATATAGACTTGATAAACAATATCTACCAGCAAGTGCACCTAGTCGTAATCAAGTAATATCATACTATGAGTGAAGTCGATCTCACGAGGATTGAAAGTTAAGGAACTTTAATTAATTGGCCATTCTAGTTAAACAATCAATTTAACAAGGTTTGAACAAATCTTAGATAACTTGACAATGAAGTAAATTACTGGAAAGTAAATATCAAGGAAATAAATGACTGGAAATAAAGAGCGGGAAAGTAATTAGCTGGGAATTTAAAATGCAAAAAAGTAAATTGCTGGACTAAGGTGACAGGTTGGGGCTTAAGCTCAAAATTATTGGCATATACATTGGGAGTCAGAATGCTACTTCCACAATTACCAGGATAAGGATTGGTATATGACCCAATGTCCTCCTGATAGGTGGAGCATTAGCATTATTGCCAACTTCAAAGTTGTGATCCTGATTAAATTCCTCAACCATGTCATGATCCCAAACCAAGATTTACACAATTGTGAGAAAGAACTTCAAGTATAACTCTATAATTCCTCTCCCAAGGTTCACATAGAATCCAAATAAATTTAAACTCTTTTCCAAGATATTTAAATCCTTGAAATGAAGAACGAAAATTCTTTTTAGATAATCAAATAATAGATGAAGACAAGAAGAAATTAAGCTTCTCAATTGATCCATCAAATTACAATAGAGCTCATTCTTCCAATGAAAGGGAAGTTAGCTACCCATAGCTCAGAGAGAAATACAAAAGGTGAAATCTAAAAGTGAAGTAAATTGCCAAAAGTAAAAGTCCCCAGTGAAGTGCTTTCCTTGGATTTATATACTACTCCTACTTGCAAATGTAAATTTAAATTAAGCTCAAATTACAAATGAGATTTCATTTCTAACTACTCTTGATGGGCCTAGCTTGTTGAGTGAAGAAAAGGTTGAGTGGCGTGTCACTTTTATGACACACCCAAGTTGTGCAGGTCTTTCATATTCTCTGGGTTCTTTGCCGAGTGTGCCAGAGGGTGGGACACACCCGTCACTCTCCCTTTGCTAAGAGTTGGTGTGCACTTGATCGTGCACGCCCTTGACATGCTCTAGCTTGCCTTCTGGAGATGTTGTCTGACATGCCACACTCTACATACGCCCACGGGCATGCCAGTGAAAAAGAAGTTGGCGTGCCACTTGAGACGGTACGCCACATTATACCCCAATGATTGAACTTTGGAGCAACTTTTTAGAAACTTTGCCTGGCGTGCCATGCTCTACACACGTCCATGGGCATGCCATTGTAAAAGGGTTGGCGTGCTACTTGATCGAGCACGCCATATTACACGCCTGTGGTTGCAACCCTTTAGCATCTTCCTGGAAACTTTGCCTGGTGTAAACCACTCCAAAGAAGCGCCCATTGTCATGCCCGTTCTGAAGGTTGGCATGCCACTTGAGAAGCCACACCCAAGGCCATGCTAGAAGTGAGGAGAACTAGAGAGAGTTGGCGTGCCATGCTATACACATGCCTAGGTTAGTTCCTTATGAGGAATGGCTCAGCATGCCATTCCTTCTTGTTTGCTGTTGGTGGAGAATAGGCCCCGCATGCCACGCCATAATACATGCCATTGGGACGCTCGTGCATGAACCTGGTGTGCCATGCCATATTGCACGTGTTCATATCCTGTGTCGAGTTGTCCGACCCGGGATGTTCTACAGACAAAGCGACCGACCTCTTCAGGTCAGGACAATCTGACCTCTTCTCAAAGAGCTCGGCCAAGTCACGAGAAAGCCCAAATAAAGGGCCCAAATAGAGGAACACGCCCCAGATCCTAAGGCAGCCCAAGCCTACAAGAGAAGGGCGATTCCCTTGAAAATAAGATGACCTCACTTGAAGATAAGATAAAGATAAGATAACTAACTTATCTTATCCACAGGAGGCTAGATCTCACCATTATAAATACACTGGAGCACCCAGGTATAACTCATACTCTGATTCTACTCAATACCTGTTTAATACCCTTGCTAACTTAAGTATTGGAGTCCCTTGCAGGTACCCCCCACCCTCCGGGGACGAAGGATCAGCAGCACCGCCAGATCCAACAGGTCAGACACGACAGCTCCGGCTGCTACACACCTGCCGGACACAACAGCTCTGACCAGTACAGAAGATCTCATCCGAGATCGACCTTCAGTTTCAGGTAACCCTCAGAACATTGGCGCCGTTGCCGAGGACCTGGAAGTCATCCCAACACCATGGCGGACAACCATGACAACGACCACGACTCAGGTTTGGAAGATAGAACGCCGCACAAGAACATGGATACTATACTTAAAGATACTCCGAAATCCAATTGAGACAAAAATTCATCAAATCCAGGGGTGATAGAAGCACTTCAAAATCGATTAAAGCAACTTGAGAAAGAAGCCCAACATCAACGCGAAAAAGAAGAGGATCTACATCGGGAGATAAGACGGCGTCAAGAATTAGAAGATAAGCTTATGAAACTCGAAGCTGATCTCAAAACTAAAGCTACTCGATCCACCCCAGAGGATAGCTCTCACAAAGATCAAGATCCATTCACCAGGGAAATTATGAAGACCAAAATCTCAAAAGATTTCAAACTTCCGGATACGACTCTGTATGACGGCACCTCGGACCCCAACCACCATCTCAGCAACTTCAGAAGTAGAATGTACCTCACTGACGCCTCAGATGTAGTTCGCTGCAAAGCCTTTCCAACAACTCTTACCAAGACAGCCATTAGATGGTTCGATAACCTACCTCCAAAATCCATCTCGAGTTTCGATGACCTGGCCAAAAAGTTCCTGGCCCGATTTTCCATACAAAAGAACAAAGCCAAACACGCACCCAGCCTACTAGAGATCAAGCAAGGAGATCGGGAGAGTCTTCGTAACTACATGGAAAGATTCAACAAAACATGCATGGACATACAAAGTCTACCAATAGAAGCTGCCATCATGGGCCTCATAAATGGCCTACGAGAAGGACCATTTAGCCAATCTATATCAAAGAAGTACCCGGCATCCCTAGACGAAGTACAAGAACGGGTGCAGAAGTACATCAACATGGAGGAGAATTCTCGACTTGGGGAAGCCTCGAGGTTCAGTTCTGCCTACCGAGATAAAGATAAAGAATCCAAGAAAAAAGAAGATCGCTCCGGAGAGAAAATCAAAAAATATCATAACTACACCCATCTTATGGTATCCTTGGTAGATATTTACAAAGAAGTCTGCCATACAAAAAAAATACCCCAGCTCGGCCACTTAAAGGCAAAAGGGGAGGAGGAAATCGGAACGAATACTGTGAGTATCATCGAG
This sequence comes from Arachis hypogaea, assembly GCF_003086295.3. Lineage (NCBI taxonomy): Eukaryota > Viridiplantae > Streptophyta > Magnoliopsida > Fabales > Fabaceae > Arachis > Arachis hypogaea. The sequence goes on from NC_092041.1 coordinate 99,426,007, forward strand.
TTCGAGGACATTCCACCAACGAATGCTTTGACTTGAAAAACGTCATAGAGAAATTAGTAGGGGAAGGAAAACTAGATCGATTCCTGGCCAATCGGGACGAAGAACCAAGAAAAAAAGAAGGGATGAAGATGTCGGACGATCTGAACGATCACCCCGCACATCGGAAAGACATGTCCACGTGATACACGGCAGATTTGCTGGAGGAGGAATCTCCAAATCATCCCGCAAGCGACACCTAAAAGAAGTATACCATGTCGAAGGCAAGAAGGAGGCGCCAGACATCCCAGCAATCACATTTACCAAAGAAGATGAATCCAGAATCATCTCAGGACACGACGACCCCATGGTCATCACAATCATATTGGCAAACGCCAACCTCCACCATACATTAATTGACCAAGGAAGCTCCGCTGACATCTTATTCAAAACTGCCTTCGACAAGCTCGGCTTAGAAGAAAAAGAGCTAAGAGCATACCCGAACAGCCTGTTCGGACTTGGGGATACCCCATTACAACCACTGGGATACGTATCGTTACATACAACCTTCGAAAAGGGGAACCAATCCAGAACACTCAAGATAGACTATATCGTGGTCGACGTAAGCTCAGCCTACAATGCCTTAATAGGTCGGACAACGTTAAATTAACTCGGCGCAATAGTTTCAACGCCACATCTATGTATGAAATTCCCAACTGCAGAAGGGATAGCTACAATAAAAGCAGATCAAAAGATGGTGCGTCGCTGTTATAACGAAAGTCTAAACCTCCGAGGCGAAGGAGGAGAGTTCCACACAATCGAACTCGGCAGAGATCAGAGACGAGAAGAACTCTGCCCACGACCCGAAGGAGAAATAGAAAGAGTCCAGATCGGAGATACCTCGGATAAAACAACTAATATTGGCACGATCCTGAAAGGAGACGCAAAGGAATCACTAATACGGTTCCTACGAGATAATGTTGATCTCTTCGCATGGAAAGCTGCTGACATGCCAGGCATAGATCCCGAACTACTGAGCCACAAGTTGGCAGTCTACCCGGGATCCCGGCCGGTACAACAAAGACGAAGAAAACTCGGGCCAGAACGGTCTCAGGCTGTAGAAGAACAAGTTCAAGCACTACTAGAATCAGGGTTCATAAGAGAAGTTAAATACCCACTATGGCTAGCAAACGTCGTCTTGGTGAGAAAGTCAAATGGGAAGTGGCGAATGTGCACCGACTACACCGACCTCAACAAAGCCTGTCCAAAAGACCCTTATCCACTCCCAAGCATCGATGCTCTAGTAGATGCCTCATCGGGATATAAGTACCTCTCGTTCATGGACGCATACTCAGGCTACAACCAGATTCCAATATATCCACCGAATCAAGAAAAAACCTCGTTTCTCACACCAAAAGCAAATTATTGCTACATCGTAATGCCTTTCGGCCTTAAGAACGCGGGAGCCACTTATCAAAGGCTAATGAATAAAGTCTTCTCAGACCACATCGGAAAAATCATGGAGGTTTATGTGGATAACATGTTGATAAAGACATAAAGTGAAGAAACATTACTAACCGACTTGGTTCAAGTGTTCAACACCATACGGAAGCACGGCATGCGACTCAACCCGGCTAAATGCACCTTCGCAGTGGAAGCAGGTAAATTCTTGGGCTTTATTCTCATACAAAGAGGAATCGAGGCAAATCCAGATAAATGTCAGGCCATACTCAACATGAAAAGCCCAACCTGCGTCAAAGAGGTACAACAACTCAATGGGAGATTGGCGGCCTTGTCTAGATTCCTAGCAGGGTCAGCAATAAGATCCCTCCCCTTCTACGCTACCTTAAGGAAGGGAAAGAACTTTGAGTGGACAACGGAATGTGAACAAGCCTTCCGAGACTTCAAAGAATTCTTGGGACAGCCCCCCATCCTATCTCGACCACAAGAGGGAGAACCACTCATACTGTACCTCGCAGTAGGAAGTCGGACAATAGCCTCAGCATTAATTAGAGAAGATGAAAGGGGACAACAACCCGTCTACTTCATTAGTAAAGCACTACAGGGGTCAGAGCTGAACTACTAGAAAATAGAGAAATTTGCCTACGCTCTGATACTCGCATCCCGACGACTTCGCCCATACTTCCAAGCGCACACCATTAAAATTTGGACCAACCAGCCCATAAAAGGGATATTGCAGAAAACAGATCTAGCAGGAAGAATCCTACAGTGGGCAATTGAATTGTCTGAGTTCGACCTCCAATACGAGGCGCGGACAGCCATCAAATCATAATACCTAGCCGACTTCATTGCAGAATTCACAAACACCACGAAAATCCCCATAGAGTGGAACATATACGTGGATGGTTCCTCGAATAAAATTGGAAGCGGTGCAGGTGTGATAATTGAAAGCAACCAAGGAACCCAACTTGAGCTTTCCCTGAAATTCGGATTCCCGACCTCAAACAACCAGGCGAAATATGAAGCGTTATTAGCTGGTTTAAAGCTGGCTAGGGAAGTTGGAGCTCAGAAACTCAACATCTACAGTGACTCACAAGTCGTTTCCTCGCAAATAACGGTAAGCTATCAAGCCAAAGATCCTACCATGAAAAAATAGTTGGATAAAACCAAAGAACAGCTCGGACAACTCGGGGAATATAGGATCTGCCACATACCCCGCAAGCAAAATGCCCGAGCTGACGCACTCTCAAAACTAGCCAGCACCAAACCAGGGGGCAACAATAGAAGCCTCATCCAGAAAATACTACAGAACCCATCAATATCGGAAGAAGAAAAAATCCTAGCCATAACAGGTCGGGACAAGGATGGATGACCCCCATAATTAACTACCTCAAAACAGAAGTGCTCCCCACAGATGAAAAGGAGGCAAAGAGGTTAAAAAGGGAGGCACAGTACTACACTATCATAAACAACACCCTATACAAAAGAGGGATCTCAACACTATTGTTAAAATGCGTACCGACCTCCAATACAAAGGAAGTCTTGGAGGAAGTACACAGCGGCATTTGTGGCAATCATCTCGGAGCGCAAGCTCTCACCAAAAAGGTACTCCGGGCGGGATTCTATTGGCCAACTCTACAAAAGGAAGCTACCGAATTTGTAAAGACATGTCCACCATGTCAGAAGCATGCCAACTTTCACATCATCCCACCGGAAAAACTCATCAGCGTAACCTCACCCTGGCCATTTGCAAAGTGGGGACTCGATCTTCTCGGACCCTTTTCCCAGGGATCGGGACAATTCAAGTTCATCATAGTAGGGGTAGACTACTTCACAAAATGAATCGAGGCAGAACCCCTAGCTGACGCCACTGCTCAAAGAAGTCGAAAATTCCTATATAGGAACATCATTACAAGGTTTGGGGTTCCATACTCCATCACCACGGATAATGGCACCCAATTCACAGATGCAGGCTTCAGAAAACTAGTAGCCGACTTGAACATAAAACACCAGTTCACCTCTGTCGAACATCCCTAAGCCAATGGACAAGCCGAAGCAGCCAACAAAGTCATATTGGTCGGGCTGAAATGGAGACTACAAGAAGCAAAGGGAGCTTGGGCCGAGGAACTTCCACAAGTCCTATGGGCGTATCGAACAACTCCACATTCCACTACGAACGAATCACCATTTCGATTAACATACGGAGTGAGGCAATGATTCCAATAGAAGTTGAGGAAGGGTCTCCCCGAGTAGTCCACTACAATGAACAAACCAACTCTCAACTTCAAAGAGAAGAGCTCGACCTACTTCCAGAAATCCAAGAGAGAGCTCGGATCAGAGAGAAGAACTAAAGCGACGAATGGCTTCCAGATATAATCAAAAGGTAGTGCCAAGAGGTTTCGCTGAGAATGATCTCATCTTAATCCGAAATGATATTGGAACAACTCGACCCGGAGAAGGAAAGCTGGCAGCTAACTGGAAAGGACCCTACCGAGTCACAGAAGTACTTGGGAAGGGCTACTACAGACTGTTCAAACTCGAGGGACGAGAACTCCCCAGATCATGGCACGCCTGTAACCTAAGAAGGTACTATAGTTAGATAAAGATCTCATCACAAGATGCACTCTTTTTCCTGAAAAGGTTTTTTAATGAGGCGTCGAGATTGAGATTTAATCCCACTTAAGGGTATGAAAAACTCCCACCTGTATATATTTGCACTTTCTTTAAATAAAATACATTTCAGATATTCTACAAATTCCCAAGACGCATTAATCTGAAGCATTCATCATCCGATTATAAAGCAACGGATCGAATAGAAAGTGAAGAACAGATTCACTATACGATCTCGATAGGAATGATCGACCAACAAAGGTGAAAACGCGATTCACCTAAAGGTCGATTAAACCAGGACAGAAACCACCATCTACAAATTGGCAAAAGATGAACACAGAATAATGCAAGAAGTTATCGAAAGTGATCCCAAAAAGAACCTGACGAGGTCTTATGGATTACTATATAATAACTTAAAAAGACTGGCCGACATTAAAAAGTCGGACCAAGTCAATCCAAGTTATCAGCGAATCCCTAGAAAGAGGTCTGGCCAACCCTATTAAAGAGGAATTGCTATAACTTAAAAGAGATCGACCTAACGAAGTCGGTCTCCTAAAAAGACAAGTTGTAAAAGTAATCCCTGAAAGAGACCTAACAAAGGTCCAAGAAAGAGGATTACAAAAACAACTTAGAAGAGATCGACCTAACGAAGTCGGTCTCCTACAAAGACAAGTTGTAAAAAGTAATCCCTGAAAGAGACCTAACAAAGGTCCAAGAAAGAGGATCACAAAAATAACTTAGAAGAGATCGACCTAACGAAGTCGGTCTCCTACAAGACAAGTTGTAAAAGTAATCCCTGAAAGAGACCTAACAAAGGTCCAAGAAAAAGGATCACAAAAACAACTTAGAAGAAATCGACTCAACGAAGTCAGTCTCATACAAAACAAAATAATCCCTGAAAGAGACCTGAACACGGTCCAAAAAAGAGGATTATCAAAAAACTCGACAGAGTCCGGTATGACGAAGTCGGCCCAAAAAAGATAAAGTTACAAAAGGCAAAACCTCAAAAAAGATCTGAACAAGATCTAAGAAAAAAGGATCACCTAGTAACGAAACGGGGACCAACATGAAGAAATCGGACTGAAGCTACAAAAAGTTATAAAAAGTAATCTCAAGGGGTTGCTCGAAAAGATCAATTGAGAAGATCAACCAACAGAGGGGAGATAATTCGACCCGATAGACCTTGACCTTGGCACAAAAGCGATCAAAAGAGGATGGATAAAAAACAACCCTGAAAATCCCAGGTAAATGATAAAGAAAGCTGCAAGCAAGCATATCACAGTTATCATAAAACAAAGACTCAACAGGTCGCCTGAAAGCCAACCCCAAGAGCCAGAGAAACCATTTTGTTTTTAAAAAAAAAAGTTGCTAAAAATAGCAACTGGAGTATCAACAGTCAACAAAGCACCATTTACAAAAAAAGAGTTCAAAGCCCACAAACCGAGCTATTTACACAAATACTTAAAAAAAGGAGGTCAACCAAGATTTGGAGCCTTCCCAGCAGCATCAGTACGGGGAGAAGGAGGACAAGTCTGAATAGGCACAGCATCTACAGTTCCATCATCCCGGTTCAGGATCTGGCAATCCGGATCGGACATAACGGGAGGAACTGAGGAGGTCGACACTTTAAGAGAAGGCACTGGGGGAGGGTCAGCATCATCATCGTCCTAGTCATCAGGAACAATCTTACCATCCCTCACAACATTGTCCAGGCTGACGAGAGTCAAGTTGGCATCAGGAGCAACAATCCGGAACTGCTCCATCAGGTTCTCAAAGGCAGCAGTTACGCTACCCACAAGGTGACCCTGAAGCTCGGCATAATTAACCCGAGCAGTTTCCAAATCATCCTGGAGATGCATTAATTCCCTATAAGCTGAGACATAGCTATCCTTATGCTTCAGGGCCATGTCCTCAGCCAACTTCAAAGAAGCAGCCAGGGTAATAGAGCTGGCCTTCTCACCCTCCAGTTTCTTCTCTACCTTCGCCAACTTCACCTCCAACTCCTCTTTCAGACCCTTGATCTGATCAAATTCTGATTTGGCCTCTTCCATGAAGGATTTTGTGGCATGAATCGGGATCCCCTGAACTGTTCGGAAAATAGCCGCACCTATATGAGCCATTTTCACACTATTTTTGGTGATAAAATCCAGATGCTGAAGAAGAGACACGTCGTCCATAGAGAGTCCACCATAGGGGGCAATTTGCTGGTCAACAAACTCGATAGCATTAAAATCCGGGGCATCCAAGTTAAAGGGCTCGGATGTTTTTTGCTTTCTTAAAGGAGGAGCACCAGAAGCAATGGCAGAAGTCTGTGGAGGATCGACCTGACGAAACCGAGGAGTAGGAATTGCTTTCCTCGGCTCGGGAGAACTCGGCACAGGAGGCTTCACTGGAACCTGAGAAGATCTCTCTCCGGCCACTTTAGCCGAGATGTTCAGAGCAGCAGTTGCCTTCTTTACCTTTTAAAGGCCTTCATGGAGTCATTGTTCTTTGACATCTCTGCAAATACAGAATCAGCCACAGCAAAGAGTTACAGTCACAATAAGAGGAAGGAAAAAAAATTACGACACAAGTGTAGAAACAAGTCAGACAAGTACCCAAAACAGTCCGAACCAGGGACGGGTCATTCAAAAACCTTTTTGTATCAAGATGGGGTGGTTTCCCCCATAGATCCTCAAGAACAACAACAAAGGCACACTCAACATCATCAAGCATCTCCCAGGTATAGCGAGACACTCTCACATCCCTCTGCCACTCTAGAGGGAAAGATGGCTCATCATTTTCATCAAGAAAAAAGGAGCGGGCCCCCTTGACAGCACGAACCTTAAAGAAGTAATTCTTGAAGTTCTTAAAGGACTCATCATACATAGCAAAAACTTTGTGGCCCTGGGCGGACCTGAAGGAAACCTAGGAAGCTTTCTTTTTTGAAGAACTGCCAGGCTTGGCGGAAACAAACAAATAAAGGAAAAGAGTCTGGGAAGGTGTTACATCTAATTCACGGCAGAGAAGTTGAAAAATTTTAATAAAATCCTAGGAATTGGGGTGAAGCTGGGATGGGGCAATATTACACGACCACAACAGGTCGGTCTCGAAAGTAGAAAAAGGAAAAGTAACGTTCAACTGGCTGAAGAAGTATTCATAGGCATAGAAGAAGGGACGCTCCCTCTCAATGGAAGTCGGAAAACAAACTCTCTCATCAGAATCAGGAGCAACAAGCTCGTAATCCTCCTCACGGGCATTGTTACCACAAATCCTATGGCGCTTCCTCAGCTCTGTGCAAAACTCAGCATCCACAACAGAAACACACAACAAAACAAGGGAGTCCAGCCAATCGGACATCCCCTCAGGAACTCTGGAAGACATCTCTACAATGTTATTGCGAGAAGACATGAGGCCAACTAACCCTACAAATAAGAAAAAAAGACGGGGTTACCACAAACATCTCAAACAAAGGGAGAAAACAACTCGGACAAATACTTCTCAGGCGATGGAACAAAGAAAAGGAAAACCCCAAGCTCAAACCAAAGTCCTGGGGCATCCTTTGGGGGCAGTAACAAAGCAAGGTTTCCAGAAATCAATCTACAAGCTTACATTCCAACATGTCTCAATAAAAAATTCAAAAAACAGCAAACACCTTTCTTCAAGGAGAAATACAAAAAATCATTACAACACGCCAAGCAGAGACCATTAAAGATGCAACCTTTTTTCAAGATCAGACAAAAAGCAAATCTCCAAACAAAGCAAGGAATAGATGCAGATTTTTATCAAAGTATCAGGCAGGAAAAAACCACAAGCGACAATAAAACCCAAGAAAGCCTCAACGGAAAAGCCAAGAGAATGCATAAAATAAAGACAGGAAAAACATGTTACAGTGACAAGCAAATACAAGGCCTCGAAAAGATTCAAACTTTCAAACATGAAAAATCAAAGCTTCACCAAAAATTGAAAACGAAGCTACAAGAAAGCCAGTACTTACCTGGAAAAGAACAGCAAGCTTCAAGGAAATTGAAGATGGAGACGAAATCTGGGACACCCTCTCACAAGCAAAAACGTGAACAAGAGCAATGTCGTAGAAGAGAAAACACGAAAACTACAAGAGAAAGCAGAAGCGCAAACGAAAGAACAGAAAGCAAAGAGAGCAGAGAAAAGAAGTTACGAAAAGGCTAAAGGAGAGAAACCGTTTCTGGGTTTTCAAAATCAAAGTAAAGAGCCAAAGAGAAACGGGGCAATTAATGCTCAAATTAAAGAAGGCATTAAACCCTCGCACGTTCCCAAAAAAGCGCCGATATAAAAGCGTGCGTCTTTTAGAAGAAACGTTCTACATTCAAAGCTGCTACAAATGAGTCGACAAAATGCTTGAGTTCGGCTTCACCAAAGAAAGACCGAAGTCAAGGACTCGATCTCAAAGAGAATACCGAGCTCAAGCAGGGGCACTGTTCATATCCTAGGTCAAGTTGTCCGACCCGGGATGTTCTACAGACAAAGCGACCGACCTCTTCAGGTCAGGACAATCCGACCTCTTCTCAAAGAGCTCGGCCAAGTCACGAGAAAGCCCAAATAAAGGGCCCAAATAGAGGAACACGCCCCAGATCCTAAGGCAGCCCAAGCCTACAAGAGAAGGGCGGTTCCCTTGAAAATAAGATGACCTCAATTGAAGATAAGATAAAGATAAGATAACTAACTTATCTTATCCACAGGAGGCCACATCTCACCATTATAAATACACTGGAGCACCCAGGTATAACTCATACTCTGATTCTACTCAATACCTGTTTAATACCCTTGCTAACTTAAGCATCGATGTCCCTTGCAGGTACCCCCCACCCTCCGAGGACGAAGGATCAGCAGCACTGCTAGATCCAACAGGTCGGACACGACAGCTCCGGCTGCAACACACCTGCCAGACACAACAGCTCCGACCAGTACAGAAGATCTCATCCGAGATCGACCTTCAGTTTCAAGTAACCCTCGGAACAGCACGCTAGTGGCATGCCTGTGTTAGTGAATCAGGAGCCTCCTCTGGACTTCTAGCTTGGCGTGCCACGCCAAGGACAACCCCAGGGACACACTCGTTATAGGGAGTCGGTGTGTCACTTTTAGGCACTCCATAGTAAACGCCATCATCGAGGGTACTTGGGGACCTTTTTGGACTCTATGCCTAGCGTGCCATGCAAAGGGCATGCCCAGGGCCACGCCAGGGTTAGATAGTTAGCGTGTCATGCCCTTGGCACGCCATAGTGCACGCCAGTATTGAGGAGTTCTTGTGTGATCCTCCGGACGACTGGCCTAGCGTGCCATGCCCTTGGTGTGATAGGGACACGCCCTTATTGGAAAGTTGGCATGCCACGCCTGATGCGTGAGCATCTTTTCTATTTTTTCTAGTGAATTTACATTTGAATTTGTTAAGTTTAATCAAGATTTAGGTACTTTAAGCCACTATGGATGCTACTTTGAGCTCGGTGCTATTTGGTTTATTTCAGGTAGCGTTCGGATGGATTTGACAGAATTTAGATGAAGAAACGAAGCCACGACAAGCCCAGGAGGTGGCGCCAAACTTGGAGAATCCAAGTTTGGCACCAGGAGCGCTACAAGCTTCCATTGCATTCGGCCTTAGTGGTGCCAAACTTGAGATTTTCCAAGTTTGGTGCCACACCCACTCCATCCTCCAAGAACTTGCTGCTTTGATGGTGCCAAACTTGGGATTCTCCAAGTTTGGCGCCAATCTTAGAAAACAAGGTAGTCCCTATTCATCCAGAAGGAGCCAACACGAGATGGTTTTATTAATTTTTTATTAAACTTTATTTTATTTTACAATAGGAAAAGATATTATTTAGTTTTAGAAAATGTATTCTACATTAATTAGGATTTGATATAAAAGGAAAACGATTCGGCCCTTCGCACTCTCTTCCATTTTACGCACCTTACTCCGTACTTTACAATTTTTAGAACCCTTGTTTTCTCTCTGAGTCATGAGCAATTAAGCCTCTACTGTTAAGGTTAGGAGCTCTGTTTATTCTATGGATTGGTACTATTACTACTCTATTTTAATTAATGTATTGATTTCAATTTCAAGAATTTGTTTTTGTTCTTCATCTTAAGAATTTGGGTAGATAGAAAGAATAACCCTTATTCTATTTGAGTTCTTGTAAACCTTGAAAAAGGAATTTACTTGAACAACATCTTGGAAATAATTTCTCAGAAATCACTAATTATCTAGACTTAACGAGATACGTGATGTATAATCCTCTTATATTTGTGTAATTAAGGTTTTTGTGGCTAATAAACTAGAATTGGACTTAAACCTCTAATTGATATTAAGTGACCAAGGAATTGACGATTAACTAGGTTAGAGGAGTCTAAATTACTAAGGAATTAGGGTTTAGTCAAATATAGTTTGCCATGAATTGAATCTTTCATGATTAAAATAGTTAGTAAGAAATAGAAATCCAGACGATAAACAACTCAGAAACCTTAACTGTTTCTCATATATTCTTCACACCCAATTTACTGTTTGCTTTTTGAACTTTTTAAATTTACTGTTGAATGAAATTGAACTCCTAAAACAAGTTTTTCTGCTTCTCTGACTAAGCAGTTCACCCAATCATTGTTGCTTGATCCATCAATACTCGTGGAATCGACCCTCACTTACCTGAGGTATTACTTGGTACGACCCGGTACACTTGCCAGTTAGTTTGTGGACTTTAAATTCCGCAACAAGTTTTGGCGCCGTTGCCGGAAATTAACTGTGACTGACAACTACTAGTTGTTTGATTGCTTAGATTAGGCATTTTTAGCTTTAATTTTATTAAATTTTTTTTGCTTTAATTTTTGCATTTAGCTTTAATTTTTCCCCTTAATTTCTAAAATTAAGTTTGGCATCGTCTAGTTATTTTGTTTTGTTTTTCTTGTTTATTTCTCCATTAAATTTTCAAAAATTTGTCCCAATTTTTGTTTAGTGATTTTCGAATTTTCCTGCTCTATTTGTTTAGTTTATTTCATATTATTTCTCTTACTCAGGTTACCTCACTGGGAATTCTCTTCACTCTAACATAGAGATTCCCATCTTTTCTTGCTTTCTGTTTGTTTATGAGCAGGAATAGGAACAAAGAACCTCTTATAGATTTTGATCCTGAACCTGAGGGGACCTTGAGATGGCATTCGCAACAAGCTAGACTCTACAAATTTGGTGAAAGTCTCAGTGATACTTTTGCAAAAAAAGCTGAAGAGTCTACTATGGATGCCAATAATGCTGTCAATGCTAATGTGGTTAATCAGAATGGGAATGAGCAACCTAGAATGCTTGGTTCATACACTGCTCCCACTCCTATTTTTTTGGAAAAAAAGTATTGCGGTGTTTCATATAGGTGCAAACAACTTTGAGCTAAAGTCTCAGTTGATCATATTGGTGCAACAGAATTGCCAGTTTTATGGACTCCTCCAGAAAGACCTAAACTTGTTCATCTCTAATTTTCTATAGATATGTGATATTGTGAAGACCAATGGAGTGAATTCAGATGTCTATAAGCTGATGCTTTTCCCATTTGCAGACAGGGATAGAGCAAAGCAGTGGCTTGACAGTCAGCCCAAGGAGAGCTTGGATACTTGAGATAAAGTGGTCACCAAATTTCTGAACGATTTCTTTCCTCCTTAGAAGATGACTAAACTGAGGACAAATGTTCAAACTTTCAGGCAAAGAGATGGTGAATCCCTCTATGAAGCCTAGGAGCGGTACAAGGTAATGATCAGAAGGTACCCTGCTGATATGTTCTCAGACTGGATTAGGCTACAGATCTTCTATGATGGACTTTCAGAGATGGCCAAAATGTCTCTGGATAATTCTGTAGGTAGTTCTGTGCACATGAAGAAGACTCTTAAAGAGGCCATTAATTTAATTGAGATGGTTGCTAACAACCAATACTTGTACACTTCTGAAGGAACCCTGTGAGCTCTGGGGCTACTCAAAAGAAAGGAGCCTTGGAAGTGGATACCTTGGATGCTATTCTTGCTCAGAATAAAGCCATGTCCCAATAGATTAGTATGCTTACTCAGCACTTGAGTGGGATGCAGGTTTCAGCCGTTAGTGCTCAGAATGTCCCTCAAGAGGCTCCATATGACATCAATGGTAGCTTCATTCAAGGTGAGAATTATGAATATGTTCAATTTTATCCTGAACATGTCAACTTTATGGGGAATGCTCTTAGAAAATCCAACAATGATCCATATGCCAAGACCTTTAATTAGAGATGGAGAAATCATCCAAACTTTGGATGGAGAGAGCAACCTTAGAGGCTACAGAATTTCAATAATTCTCAGGGGCGATTTTTATCAGAACAATTTCAATAACTATCAGTTTCAGTCATCCCAACCACAACAACCTCAGCAAGCAATGTCTTAGCCTCAAAGGACCACTGATTTGGAATCACTAGTTGCAAGTTTTATGCAGGAGACTAGAGCTTCACTTAGAAACTTTGAAATACAAGTAGGTCAATTGAGCAAACATCTACCTGAGAGACCTCATAATACCCTTCCTGGTGATACAGTGGTGAATCCAAGAGAAGACTGCAAGGCTATTCACTTGAGAAGTGGTAAGGTGACCGGTTATGAGATCAAGGTTAATGAGGAGTTGGTTGAAAAAAAGCTCCAGAGGAGAAGAATGAGGAAGCAGAACACGCCCCTCCCAGGCATGCAGACAACCCTTTTCTAGTCTCTCTTGACACACATCCGTCATTATTCAAGGCTCCCGAATACAAGCCTAAAATTCCATACCTTCAGAGGCTCTATAAGGCTTCCAAAGACAAGCAATTTTCTAGATTTTTAGAGGTATTCAAGAAGCTTTAAATCAACATTCCTTGTGCAGTGGCCCTTGAGCAAATGCCTCTTTATGCCAAGTTGATGAAGGAAAGTGAGACAGTGGTGTTGATAAAGGAATGCAGTACCATCATTCAGCATAACCTTCCTGAGAAGATGCAAGATCCGAGAAGCTTTGTAATTCCTTGCACCATTAGGGATGCCATTATTTAGAGAGCTTTGTGTGATCTTGGAGCTAGCATCAACATCATGCCACTTTCATTGATGAGAAAGCTCTAAATTGATGAGATAAAACCCACTCGTATTTCTCTTCAACTTGCTGACCTTTCTATTAAGTTTTCTGTGGAAGTTATTGAGGATTTACTTGTGAAAGTGGGTCCATTTATTTTTCCTACTGATTTTGTCATACTGGATATGGGAGAGGATAAAATTTCTCTATTATTCTTGGAAGACCCTTTTTAGCTACAGGTAGAGCTCTAATTGACGTGCAAAGGGTGAACCAACCCTGAGGGTCAATGAAGAAGAAGTGGTCCTTAATGTGTTTGAAGCTATTAAACACCCTAATAATCCTGAGGGGTGTATGAGAGTTGATATTGTTGAACCACTTGTTCAAGAGGTGTTTGAAGCTAGGGCACTTGATGATGCTTTGGATTCTCTCTCTGAGAATAATTTGCTTGAGATTGATGATTCACTACCTCAAAAAGACATATCATACACACCTAAAGCTGAGGAAGGAGTTCCTAAGCTTAAGTTAAAGCCCATTCCTCCTTCTTTGAAATATGCATTCCTAAGTGAGAATGATTCATATCCAGTGATTATTAGCTCTTCCTTAAAGCCTGAGGACGAAGAACCGCTGATTACAGTGCTCAAGAGTCACAAAACGGCTCTTGGGTGGACCATTGGTGATTTAAAAGGGATTAGTCCAACCAAGTATATGCACAAGATCCTTCTTGAATATGATGCTAAACTAGTTGTTCAACCACAAAGGAGGCTAAATCCAACCATGAAAGAGGTGGTCCAAAAAGAGGTAATGAAACTATGGAAAACTGGGATTATATACCCTATTTCTGACAGTCCTTGGGTGATTCTTATGCAAGTAGTTCCCAAGAAAGGAGGGATGACAGTGATCAAGAATAAAAAGAATGATCTGATTCCCACAAGGACCATCACATGATGGAGGATGTGCATAGATTACAGAAGGTTTAACACTGCTACAAGGAATGGTCACTTCCCCTTGCCTTTCATTGATCAGATGCTTGAGAGGTTAGCTGGTCATGCTTTTTATTATTTTCTAGATAGATATTCTGGATATAATCAAATTGCAGTGGACCCTCAAGATCAAGATAAGACAGCATTCACATATCCTTTTGAAGTATTTGCTTACCGGAGAATGCCGTTTGGACTCTGTAATGCCCCAGCAACTTTTCAGAGGTGTATGCTTTGAATTTTCTTTTATATGGTTGAAAAGTTCATTGAGGTATTTATGAATGATTTTTTTATTTTTAGTAACTCTTTTGAATCTTGTCTTAAGCATTTATCTCTGGTCTTGAAATAGTGTCAAGAGTTAAACCTTGTTTTAAATTGGGAGAAATGTCATTTTATGGTTACTGAAGGTATTATTCTTGAATACCGGGTTTCAAGCAAAGGGATTGAAGTGGATAGAGCTAAGGTGGAGGTGATGGAAAAATTATCACCACTAACCAATGATAAGGCAGTTAGGAGTTTCTTATGTCATGTAAGATTTTACAGAAGGTTTATAAAGGACTTTCAAAAATTGCTAAAACTTTGATCAACCTATTGTTTGCTGATGTTCTTTTTAACTTTGATACTGACTGTTTGTATGCCTTTGAAACTTTGAAAGCAAACCTTACCTCTGCTCCCATCATAGCTCCACCTGACTGGGATTTACCATTTGAATTAATGTGTGATGCCAGTGATTATGCTATAGGTTCTGTCTTGGGACAGAAACAAGGTAAGCTTATGCACGTCATTTATTATGCTAGTCGCGTATTAAATGATGCTCAAAAGAATTACACAACCACACAAAAAGAATTACTAGCTGTTGTATATACTGTTGATAAGTTTAGGTCTTATTTGATTGGTTCTAAAGTAATTCTTTATACTGATCATGTTGCTCTTAAGTATCTTTTAACCAAGCAGGATTCTAAACCAAGACTGATTAGGTGGGTGCTACTTCTTCAAGAGTTTGACATTGACATTAAAGACAGAAAGGGATCAGAGAATTAAGTGGCTGATCACTTCTCCAGAATTGAGCTCGAAGAAGGAATGCAACCACCCACTGTTGTGACTGAAACAATCATAAATGGGCAACTCTTTATCATTCAGCAGGCTCCGTGGTTTGCAGACATTGCACACTACAAAGCCATGAGGTTCATCCCCAAGGAGTACAGTAGTCAACAAGTTAAAAAGCTCTTAACTGATGCAAAGTACTACTTGTGGTAGGAACCTTATCTTTTTAAGAGATGCTCAGATGATATAATCTGGAGGTGTGTCTCAGATGAGAAACACAGCAGATTCTTTGGCATTGTCATGGTTCTGAGTATGGAGGCCACTTTGGTGGTGAAAGGACAGCTACTAAGGTCCTTCAGAGCAGTTTTTACTGGCCGACTCTTTTCAGAGACTTAAGAGCATTTGTGAAGAATTGTAATAAATGTCAAAGAGCTAATTATATCCCTGCCAATCATGAGATGCCATAGCGGGGGATTCTTGAGATTGAGTTGCTTGATGTGTGGGGTATTGACTTCATGGGACATTTTCCACCCTCATACTCCAACACTTATATCGATGCCGACGACAGAAGATTCAGAGTTTAGACGACCAGATGACGATGTCGCTGACATCAGCTTCGATCGGCGACGGTGAATTTCTTCTACCCGTTCGAGTTTCTTCTGCCCATTGACAGCAGCTTCATTCTAATGCCGATTGTGGTATGGACGGTGGAGTTCTTTCTATCCGTTGGAGGAAGACTGGAAGAAGAAATTAGGGTTGAGGGAGGCATGATGAGTGGCTCTTCAAAAATGGGTGGGTCAGCTATGTGGGTAATCAATAATGGTTGTTTTCTCAGTGTCAAAACGAAGCCATTTTGGTGCATATTGAAAAACTGGAACTTTAATAAACCCGGCCGGTTCGTTGGTTAACCACCAATTCGACCAATTTTTTACCCAATTTTTACAGGATAATTTTAGAGGTCAGCTAAACCAGTCAAATGACTGGTTTTCGATTAACCAGATCAAACTAGCCGGTTCAATTTTCATAACCTTGGTTTTTATTTTCTATTTTTATTTTTAATATTTTCTGTTTTTTGAATTTTGTGAAGAAAAAATAAAAACAAAATTTTATTATTTTCTCTTTTTTTTTTTTTACAAAATTCGAAAAACAAAAAATACTAAAAATAAAAATAAAAAATAAAAACACAAACCAAATGCATTCAAAATCTTTTCTCTTTCTTCCTCCTTTAACCTTCATGCTCTAAAGTTGCAAGACTAACTTTATGACGAATGAAAAATAATCTTCCTACTTTTCAATCCTCAGGTAATTACTTTTTGTAATTTTTTACAAAACAGAAATAATTTTATGCCATTATTATTTACTTAGGATATGATAATTGCACAATAAATTCTCAGCTATATTAATATTTGAGCGTATTCCTCTTCTTACGGCTGAATTTTAGTATATTATGCAAAAGATTTGTCGTTATTATTAGTATTTGAACTTGATCACTGCCAATTATGTAGATAGGTAGCATATTTGGTCTATTTTAAAATATTTTTCTTATCATCCTATAAGTTTCTGGGTATTCTTTGACACATTTAGTTTCCTTTTCATTTTTGTAATTGGATTTACTTTTAATCTAGACCTTTTTTATTTTTGTTTTTTTTTTCTTTTTGCATCCTGTTATATAAATTCATATCATAATGTTGAAAAAACTCGAATTTTTAGCGTCTGAAATATGTTATTAAAATCTTTTTGGGAAGTAAAATAGGTGGGTAGATGAGAGTGTCATTCTGAAGCATTGCAACGGTTATAATTTTTTTTATTGGAGAGTGTTAGGTAAACAATAACCATCTTGAATAATATGAACAACTACCAATTAAATAAAAACACACTATACTTTCAAATTAACCATCTAAATCTTAATATTAAAATAACCATCCGTATACTTAATGAAATAAACATTCAATATATCTATTGTTCACATTGTTTAATATTTTCATTACCTACTTATACTTTTCCTTTCTGATTTTATCACGCTGCAAGTTTCTTTTTTCCTCAGTAATACCTTTTTTAATATGTTTGCTATACAAGTGAATTAATTGGAACTCCCAAAGAATAATTTGAGAGACTTCTCAATTTCAATCCATTAAAAAGTGATTTGCATATATAAATTAAATTTATTGTATCATTCATTTTTATTATAAACTTAATGAGAGACTGGTATTATTTTTAAAATTTATAGAATATATAAATACATTATTTCCATATTAAATAATTGTTGACAAGTGTTGATAATTTAGCTTGAATTTAATCATTATTAAAAGGGAACACTATTGTTCGGTGAGTTGTGTACTGGACGGTTCGGGATGATCTTTGTACGAGTAGGTGGGGCGTGATGCGGAAGGAGTCGTGAGGGTGAAACGGGAAACTGACGTTCCGAGCTCTTGGCAGAAAGGGGGTGCCACCTGCAATGACACTCCGACGCTCAAGTCAGTCGAATGTGCAGGCGAAAAGGGGGTAAGGCGGTATGTGACGTACCTTGGGGAAAGGGTAGGTCCTTCCCCATTTAGACCGTGTCAGAGGTGGGCCCTGCAAGGACAGGCCCACCTTCTTCGAGACCTCCCTTGCACAGCTGTAGCGGAGCTGTCAGGGATGCGTGTCCAGGTTGGCGATCGGGCGCCTTGCTCCTAACTGTTCGGGTTGGGTGGTGCCCGGGTCGGGCCGGCCCACATTTAGTTTGGGCCAGGCCGTAACAGTGCCTCCGACGCACCAGCAACGACCGTAGGGATCGTTGGTGGCGTGTCATCTCTCTTTTCATGCGTTGTCGCCAGGTCGGCCGTCCGTGGGGGGGGGGCGTGCCTCTTACGTGCATCTGTTCGTTGCTGGAATGGCCGCTTGTCGCCTCGTTCTTCGCGCGGGGCATTAAATGTTCATAATGGGTTGAAAAATCCTGTGTGCAAAGACTATTTTGTCCTCAGGCCTTTCGCGCTTCCTGAGTGGCAGTTTTAAATAGTTTTTGCTTTGGTTTTTTCCTTTACACTCTTGTTCCTACTATCTCCTTCTTCTTCACCCAGAAAATCTCAGAACTTCCTTCTAGCATCCTCGTGTATCTTTCCTCCTTCCTTCTCAATTTTTCGCAACCGATTCAGGTAATCTTCGATCCTTTCTCTCTTCTGCTTTAATATTTTCTTGCATGTCTATTGTGTGCACTTGTTGCATTTTGATTTTTGTAGGATAAACATCTTTTTAATGTCAAGCAGGGTGTGTTAGGGGGGTTACCATTCTGGAATAGGCTTCATTTGATATTGACTTCAGGCATGTTTAGTTCGGGTTGTAGGGTAGACATAGTTTCTGGGTTTCTTTCGGGTTCCCGACCTCATAGACTAACCGAGTGGTGCCCCCATTGTAGGTATGCCTCGTGTGGTCGCTCGGGCTTCCACCTCCGACGCGGGTTATGACCCGTACGCCTGGGTGGTCTCCGACCTCAGGGATTCCCAAAACCAAATGGGTGAGGAGGAGCTCACCGAGTTTCGTCAGGCCAATTATTTGTGAGGAGGTACCGATGAGGAGGCTAACTACGACGTGTACGTCCCTGCTCCTCATGAGTGATTATATGAGCTCAACTTCCATGCTCCCCGGGTCCCCGATTGGATTTGGTTTTATAAGGCCATATTCACTCAAGTGGGGGTTCACATTCCCCTCTCCGCCTTCCAAATGGGACTCTTAAGCCAGATTTCTGTGGCGCTGTCGCAGCTGCATCCGAACAGTTGGGCGTCGATTCGCTGTTTCGAGATGGTATGCGAGTACCTAGAGCTGCCGACGTCTGTTGATGTCTTCCTTTTTTTCTTCAACCTTACGAACCCTTCCAAGGAAGGAAAAGCGAGGAAGGGGTTTATGTCCTTCCGATCTGCCCAAGGGCGGAGGATATTTGGTTTGTTCGAGGACTCTTACCATTGGTTCAAGGATAAATACTTCAAGGTTCGCCCGGTCAAGGGTCGTCACCCCTTCTGGTTGTCATTGGAGAGAGAACGCTTGATATCGACGTATTGGAGTTTCGGGGCGAGCTCCAATACTTTCATTAAGGTTACCTACAAGGGGATGTCGGTTGTGGATCGGAAGATAGCCGACATGTTATGGGCCATTTTCGGGAGGAACCATGTAAATCCACACCTCCTCATGGGTAGTCGGGAGGTCGCCCGAGATTATATTCGTGAGTCGCCTATGTCGTGTTTGTATTTTGAATGGTTGTGTGTTTTGTCTTAGTATGCTGGTTACTAATTTGTTCATTTCTTGTTTGCAGTGGGGATGTCTGCTGAAGTGACCAGCCTCGAGAATTTGTACAAGACTTTCTTAGAGGAGGAGGATGGTGAAGAGGCCGGAGGGCAATCATCGGCGCCTCCCGAGGACGAGGGGAGGCAGACGGCACCCACGCCCCCCGACATGGCCATGGCAGAAAAAATTGCCACTCCAACACCTGTATCCCCCATTCTTCAGGAAGTGGCTGTCCCCGGGCACTCGTCTTCCGTTCGTCAGGAGGAAAAGGAGGAGTTGAGTGTCATCCCCACTCCCAAGAGACAAAGGTCGCAGTCTAGCCCTCAGGGGGTCCTTACCGTTATGGAAAGGAACTTTGATGCCGGATCGTTCATAGATGCCC
The DNA here is from genome assembly GCF_003086295.3 of Arachis hypogaea. NCBI lineage: Eukaryota > Viridiplantae > Streptophyta > Magnoliopsida > Fabales > Fabaceae > Arachis > Arachis hypogaea. The sequence goes on from NC_092041.1 coordinate 99,445,751, forward strand.
AATTGCTTCCCGGCACGGAGGAACATATCCATGGTACCGACCTCTCGGGGCAGGCACGATGGATGTACCGCACCCTCCTTCGCGGTGCGGCCATAGCTCGGAAGGCTGAGTTCGAGCTTTCAGGTATGGCCTCGCTTCATCGAAAACTCGAGACCGCCGCCACAGCCAATAATAAGCTCAAGGCTCAAGTTAAAACACTTCAAGAGTAGCTGGCCGAGGCGAGGAATAATCTTGAGGCTGCCGAGAAGAAGATTGCGTCGGCCGAAGAGAAGTTGAAGACTGCCGACGCTTCTGTGTCCCGTCTGACAGAGCAAGAAATGACTTTGAAGAGCCAGTTAAGTGCTGCACAAGGTCGAGTGGCCGTGTTGGAGAAAGAGTGGGACACAGCTGTTGCAGCCGCTAAGACTGCTCAAGATGATGCAGATGCGTTCAAGAGAAAGCACAAGGAAGTTAGAGAGTAAGGCAAGAATGCGATTTTCATGACCGAAGAGGCTCTCAAGGCTTAAGTGAAGATTATTGCTCCCGATTTCGACATATCAGCAATTGGTGTCTTCAAGACCATCAAGGACGGGAAGGTTGTCGATATGCCGAAAAAGTGATTTCCTATAACTTTGTTTTTCGTAGAACTTTTTCGTACCAAAACTTTTGCGCCCGTTAGTGGTTCGGTTGGTTTGTAGATACATTTGTTTGCTTATTATGTGGTTTCATTTTTCGTTTGCCAGTTTACTCGCTTTACCGTTATGTTGGTATTTTCTCGAGGTCAAGTTTTCTCTTTATTATGGCCGTTTGTTATAGCCTTGGCCTAGGAGGCTCCCAGGGTGATCAGTCCCGGAGCCGTGTATCGTTGTGTCCTCTGGTTCATATGGCGTGGGACTCGTTTGCGCGATGAGTCGTCCAAGGAAAGTAAACAAAAGAGAACAAAATTATGGGCAAGTATAATTTAACCGGTAATTAAGCAAGTCTATAACCATAGCAAAGGTATTGTTACAAAGTAAACGACTTAGGAATAAAACCTCCTCAAGTTGTCCGCATTCCATGTTCTCGGGATCTCCTTGCCATTGAGCTTTTCCAACTTGTAGCCACCCTTGCCGATCACCTCTTTAACTCTGTAGGGACCTTCCCATTTTGCTGCCAGTTTGCCTTCTCCAGGGGCCGGTAAACCGATGTCGTTACGTCTTAGGACGAGGTCGTTCTGTTCAAATTCTCTTTTGAGTATTTTGGCGTTGTATTGCACGACCATCCTTTACTTGAGTGTTGTTTCTGACAAGTGGGTCATCTCTCTTGTTTCATCCACAAGATCCTTTTCCATGGCTTCCTCTACTCCCTTCAGAAGTAGCCGCGGGCTCGGCTCACTGACTTCCACAGGTATTACTGCATCTAACCCGTATATTAGTCAGAAAGGTGTTTCTCTAGTGGATGACTGCTCGATTGTCCGGTAGGACCAGAGGACCGAGGCGAGTTCGTCGGCCCAAGCACCTTTTTTATTATCGAGCCGCTTCTTTAGCCCTAGCAGGATGATCTTGTTTGCAGATTCGACCTGGCCGTTTGTCTGAGGGTGCTCTACCGAGGAGAATTTTTGTTTTACGCCAAGGCCGGCGAGGAATTCAGTGAACTTCTTGTTGGTGAACTGCGTGCCGTTGTCCGAGACGACGGTTTCCGGAATGCCGAACCGGGTTATTACTTGCCTCCACATGAACTTCCTGCAGTTGGAAGAGGATATGCTGGCCAGTGGCTCGGCCTCTATCCACTTGGTGTAGTAGTCGATGGTGACTATGAGGTACTTAACCTGCCCCGGACCGAGTGGGAAAGGTCCCAAAAGGTCGACTCCCTATTGCGAGAAAGGTCGGGAGGTCGTTAACAGACTTAGTTCCGTAGTTGGTGCTTTATGGAAGTTGGCGTTCTCTTGACACTTAACGCATTTTCTCACAAATTCTTTAGAATCTGCCATCATCGATGGCCAGTAGTATCCTGCTCGGATTAGCTTTCTGGCTAGGGCTTTCCCCCCTATATGGTGGCCGCAGCATCCTTCGTGGACTTTTCTGAGCACGTAGTTCGTCTGATCGGGATGTAGGCACTTCAGCAGGAGTTGGCTGAGTCCTTTTTTGAATAACTGTCCCTGAATGATAGCGTACTTGGCCGCCTCCCTTCTCAACGCTTTAGCACCCTTTTCGTCGCTGGGGAGCTCGCCGTTTTCCAAGAAACTAGTGATGGGGTCTAGCCAGGAGGGGCTCAGCCTTAACAGGTGTAGGGTAACCGCTGGCTCCTTCATCATGCCATGTATGAGAGATCGGTTGCCTTCTCCCGGTTTTGTGCTGGCCAACTTGGATAGGAGGTCTGCCCGCGTGTTCTTTTCTCTCGGAACGTGTCGGATCGTGACTTCCTCGAATGTTTTACTCAGTTCCTTGACTTTTTCCAAATATTTTTGTAATAGTGAGTCTCTGGCTTGGTAGCTTCCGTTTACTTGCGAGGTAACGACCTGTGAATCGATACATATCTCCAGCCTCGTCGCTCCGACTTCCTTTGCCAAGGCTAAGCCTCCCAGAAGGGCTTCGCATTCTGCTTGATTGTTCGAAACGGGGAACTCGAATCTGATTGATTGCTCGTATACAACCCCAGCCGGGCTCTCGAGGATGATCCCAGCTCCCCCGGACGTCTGGTTGGAGGCCCCGTCAACATGGAGCCTCCACTGTGTGTCCGTCTCTTCGGTTGGATCCTCCGTTACTTCTACTAGAAAGTCTGCCATTGCTTGCGTCTTGATCGCATGCCGAGGTTCGTACCGTATGTCATATTGGGACAGCTCAATGGACCAAGTCATCATCCTTCCCGCTAAATCTAGTTTTTGGAGCACTTGTCAGATTCCTTGGTCCGTTCTGACGACGACCTGGTGGCCTTGGAAATATTGTTTTAATCTCCAAGAAGAGGTCAGGAGCGCCAGAGCTAACTTCTCCAGTTTGCTGTACCGCAGTTCCGCCCCTTGTAGCGCCCTACTCATGAAATAGACCGGTTGTTGAGCCTTATCCTCCTCTCGTACCAAAACCGTTGCCAGGGCTTCCCCCATTGTGGCTAGGTACAGGTATAGTGGCTCTCCGACTTTGGGCTTTCCGAGTACCGGGGGTGTTGCTAGGATTTCTTTGAAGTGTCTGAACACTTCCTCGCACGCAGGAGTCTATTCAAACGCTCTTCCTTTCCTCATCAGATTGAAGAAGGGTACGGCCTTTGCTGCCGACGCTCCGAGGAAGCGGGATAAAAAGGTGAGGCGACCAGCTAGTCTCTGAACATCCTTGACACAGCTCGGGCTCTTCATTTGGAGTATTACCTGGCATTTCTCGGGATTGGCTTCCACTCCTTTTTGGGTTATCATGAATCCTAGGAATTTCCCGGCCTCCATGGTAAAAGCGCATTTGAGGGGGTTGAGCCTCATGCCGTGTTGTCGGAGAGATGCAAACACACTTCCCAGGTCAGTCAGGAGGTCGTCAGGCTGCGTAGTCTTTGCGAGGATGTCATCCACGTAGACTTCTACTGTCTTGCCTATGAGGCTTCCAAATATTTTGTTCATCAGCCTTTGGTATGTCGCCCCTGCGTTTTTCAGCCCGAACGACATCACCTTGTAGCAATAGGTCCCCCCGGGTGTTATGAATGCTGTTTTGTCCTCATCGGGTGGGTGCATCGGTATTTGGTTGTAGCCAGAATAGGCATCCATGAAGCTCAAATACCGGTACCCCATCGCCGTGTCGACGAGCGCATCTATGTTGGGAAGGGGGAAGCAGTCCTTGGGGCATGCTTTGTTGAGGTCGGAATAGTCCACGCACATTCTCTATTTGCCATTGTGCTTCTTTACCAGGACTACATTTGAAAGCCAGGTCGAGTAGTCTAGTTCTCGTATGAAACCTGCTTCTAGGAGGCTGGCCGTCTGCCTGGACACCTCCTCTGCTCTCTCCTGGGACATCTTCCTCCTCCTTTGGGCCACTGGACGAGTGTCCGGCTTGACGGCCAGGTGGTGCGACATGACTCTGGGGTTTATGCCCGGCATATCGGGACTGGCGTCCAAGCGAATAGATCTCCGTTGGCCCTAATCATTTCTACTAGGGGTTCTTTCAACTCGTATGGGAGGTTTCTATTAACGAACGTGAACTTTTTCTCTGTGTCACCGACCCTGAACTTTTTCAAGTCCCCCTCTGGTTCTGGTCTTGGCTTGTCGTCGACTCTGGCGTCTAAGTCCGCAAGGAACACTCCGGATGCTTCTTTAGACTTCTTCCTTAAGGAGAGGCTGGCGTTGTCGCAAGCAACTGCCGTTTCCAGATCTCCTCTTATGAATCCTACAGATCCGTCATCAGCAACGAACTTCATAACCAACAGCTTCGTGTTGATTACTACCTCAACATCGTTAATCGTTTTCCTCCTCAGGATGATGTTGTAGGCAGTGGAGTCCCGTAGAACCACGAACTCGGCCATTATTGACCTCCGTCCTTGTCCTTGTCCCACAGAAGTCGGGAGGGATATTATCTCGTCCGGCTTAATGAAGTGGTCGCCTAACCCTATGACACCGTGCTGGTGAGTCATGAGGTCGGCGTCTCGTGATCCCAGCGCATCGAACACGTTGCGGAACATAATGTTCGAGTTTGCTCCCGTGTCCACAAGGATTCGTTTGACGAGGCCGGTTCCCACCCTAGCCGTAATGACCATGGGTGGGTTCTCAGGGACCTCGTCAAACCAATGATCTTCTGACCCGAAGGAAATAGTTGGGGACTTCTTGGAGCTTCGCGCCGGCGAGGAGGAAATTGCCAGGACTTTGGCGTCTTTCTTGTGCGCAGACCTCGACTTTGGCGCTGTGTTTTTGGCGGTCACCACGCTTATTATGGTGAGGCCGTGATCGTTGTTTTTTGGTTCTTGCCGTCGTTTCGTCGATTGGGTCTTACCATCTTCATCGTGGTCGCGATGTCGTCTCCTCAGTTCCCTAATAAAGTGGGAGAATTCGGCCAGTTTACCTCCCTAATGGCTTGTTCTAGCGCATCTTTCAGGTCGAAGCAGTCCTGTGTTTGGTGCCCATAGCCTTTATGGTAATCACAGTAGAGGCTCTTGTTCCCCCCTGTACGATCTTTCAGACGTCGGGGCTTCGTCAATATTCCCTTTTCGGCGATTTGCTGGTAAACTTCCATGATGGGGAGAGTGAGTGGGGTGTAGTTGGTGAATTTTCCTATCCGGAGAAACGGTCTGGGTGCCTTGCTCGGGCCCCGTCTCTGGCCTGCTCCTTCTGCCTTTCTCCGTTACCATGTTGCCTGGGTTGATTGTAGGATGGCTGCCGTTTGTTGGCAGCCATGACTCGGCTGACTTCCTCATCATTTATGTATTCTTTGGCTATGGTCTGGATCTCATGCATCGTCCAGACCGGTTTGGTGGTGAGATATTTTTGGAAATCCTCATTAAGAAGGCCATTCGTCACACAAAGGCTGGCCACAGAGTCGGTTAGTCCTTCGATTTCCAAGCATTCGTCGTTGAACCGATCTAGATACTTCCTGATCGTCTCCCCGGTGCGTTGGGTCACGCGAAGGAGATTGATTGGGTGCTTTGCCTTTGCGATTCTAGTAGTGAATTGCACCAAGAAGGCGCATCTGATATTCGAGAAGCCGGCTACAGAACCCTGCGGGAGGCTATTGAACCACCGTATCGTCGGGCCTGCCAAGGTGACCGAGAAAGCGCAGCACCTTACCTCATCTCCCACTCCTTCGAGGTTCATTCGGGCCTCGAAGGCCGTTAGGTGCTCTTGCGGGTCCTGTGTCCCATCATACCTCCTGTCCGTTGGTTTGTCAAAGTGTCTCGGCAATCGGACCTCGAGGATGGAACAGTGGAATGGGGTGGCACCCATGATGACGGGTTGCCGTGTTCTCTCGGACCTTCCTTCTCCGTTTCGCAGTCCTATCGCATGATGCACGCCCGTTTGCCCCGGGCGTAGATGATTGTATTGTTTTGCTTCCTGGGGCGTTCCCGATCCTCTCGGCTACTTTCCGATTCTGATCTCGGTATAGAGGTGTGCCGGGAGCGACTGCTTCGGTTGGAGGTCTTTTCCCGGCTCTCGGGGGACTGAGAGTAGTCAGGGTCAGAGGTCTGCTGACGATGCTCCTGATCTGTTAGTTGGCGCTCCAGGTTCTGCACCCTATGGCGCAGCTCTTGCATTATCCTAGCGTTGTCACTGCCCGTTCCCTCGAAGGGGCGCCTCTTTTGAGCTCTCGACTGGAATCCGGTTCGTCGGGGAGGGGATCTTAATCTCTCACGGGGCGAGGCAACGGAGGCCGCCCCCTCGGGGGCCGCTTGATGAATGAATTTTTGCCAGTATAGAAATTATCGAGTAATCAATTGTAGTATAGTCTAAACCGATGCAAAATCCATCATCAAACAATTCTACAATCTATAACCGAGAGTATTAGTCCCGAGTCGTTCTTCCCTAGGAATGCTACAAGGATGCATGTTATTGGTTAAGTGGTCTTTTGTGGCTTGAAGAGTGTGGCATAAAAGTGCTAATAAAAGAAAACAACAATCAATCAATATTAAAAGCCTTGGCCAAGGTTGAACATTGGAAGTTCCATCACTATAGCTTCCTTCAATTGTGATAACAAAGGAGTGTTGCTTCACCTAGTTAACCCCTAATTATAGAGGAAAGTCAAGTAAAAGTAACTAACTTGAGTCACAAGTCCTAGTCTTACCCTAGGGAAGTCTAGCTTTAGTGCACTCTAAGTCAATTAGCAATTCTCAATTCTTAATCAACAATTGACATCCATTATTCAAGTGTCTCCAATGACTCAACCACTAGGCCAAGTGAGGGGATACTACTCCATATCTAAAGTTGGCATTTTCTCAAACATTTGGAGAGCAAGAATGAAAGACATAGTAAAATTGAGAAGAGGTTTAGAATCAAAGTGATTCAACACAAGAGATTAACAAGAATCAACAATGAACAACAATGAAAATGAGATCTTCAATGAATTAATAGAATCCAAAACAACAAAGTTAAATCTAAGATCTATGAGAATTGAACAATTACAAACACTAATTGAGATTAGAGAAGATGATCTACAACATGAACAAAGTAAAATGAGAGTTGCAATAGATCTCACCAAGGAATGGTTGAGAATTGAGAAAATGAAGATGAATCCTAGAGAGAGGTTGGAGTTTCTCTCTCTACAAATGTAACTAACTAAAAATATCTAAGAAAACTTGTAAAAATGAGTCTATGGATGTGAATGTGTGTTAATCCCCTTTAATCCTTGGTTCTTATATGCAATTTGGCGCCAAAGTTGGTTGCTGAAACCTTCCAAAATCGCCAGGCACGTGTTGCAATAACAGAATCACGTGCGGTCATCGACGCGTGCGCGCACGGTACGCGTGCGCGTCCCTGGTCGATTCTGCAATGTGCGCGCGGGCGCCTTGTGCGCGTGCGCGTGCATGGCTGACTTTGCTTCTTTGACTTTTTATGCTTCTCTCCATTTGTATGCTTCCTTCCTTGCTTCCTTTGATCCATGCCTAGCCTATTTCAATCCTGGAATTACTAGCAAACACATTAAGGCATCTTATGGAATCAAGGAGAAATTAGAATTCATCAAAATAAGGCTTAAAAAGCATGTTTTTACACTTAAGCATAAATATGGGAGAGATAACAAAACCATGCTAATTCATAGGCTAAATGTGACAAAAGGTTATCAAAATACTCTAAATTCAATACAAGATAAACCCTAAAAATGAGGTTTATCACCGCTGCGCACCCGTGGTCCCCTGGACTCGGCACGATCTCCATTTAGCTTCGGTCGGTCCCCACAGATAGCGCTAATGTTCGGCGAGTCGTGTACCGGATGGTTCGGGATGATCTTTGTACGAGTAGGTGGGGCGTGATGCGGAAGGAGTCGTGAGGGTAAAACGGGAAACCGACGTTCCGAGCTCTTGGCAGAAGCGGGGTGCCACCTGCAATGACACTCCGACGCTCAAGTCAGTCGAATGTGCAGGCGAAAAGGGGGTAAGGCGGTATGTGACGTACCTTGGGGGAAGGGTAGGTCCTTCCCCATTTATACCGTGTCAGAAGTGGGCCCTGCATGGACAGGCCCACCTTCTTCGAGACCTCCCTTGCACAGCTGTAGCGGAGCTGTCAGGGACGCGTGTTCGGGTTGGCGATCGGGCGCCCTGCTCCTAACTGTTCGGGTCGGGTGGTGCCCGGGTCGGGCCGGCTCACATTTAGTTTGGGCCAGGCCGTAACAACTATGTTTTTTATGTTTACTTTTATTATGGTCAATTACATTTTGATCAAGTTTTATTTTATTTGAATCTACTTATAATCTAGATAAGCTATAATTATTAGTTTTTTAAGTGAAAGTCTTGATATTTTTAGGGTGTGTTTAGGAAACTCGTTGGAAGAGAAGAATCACATTTAGATTTCTTGAAAGCTTCAACTTTTGGTTTGGCAAACTTTTTTTTCCATGAACGCAGAAGTGATTTTGCTACCAAAACCAACATTTACAAGAAGCAACTATTTTTAACTTCTGCGTTTTCCTAAGGGGCTTTTAGCCATGGATACTAACCATGTATTTATCTTTTACCAACTTTATCCTTCATGTGTGTTATTATATTATTTATAAAATTCTTGTTATTTTTATTTATATGAGCTCTATTTTTCTATTTTTTATTTTTTTTAACTGTTTGTTTGATATTATATACTTTTATAATTGTAATTTTTGTGTATTATGTTTGTTATTATCTTTTTATAATATGATTTATTGATTCTATTAGGTAAAGTAAATTAAACAAAAATTTAACTGTAAATAATAATAATAATAAAAAATTATAACATACTAAAAAAAGAATACTAAAAATACTAAAAATATATTATATAAAAAGATCATCAAGAATTTTTAGATTTGTTTCAATTACTATAAAGTAAATATTTAATTTTTTATTATTTTTAGTACTTCTTTTATAATTGTAATTTTCATATACTATGTTTTAGTGTAATTTTTTATAATATAGATTATGCTTTTATTAAAAAAATAAATTAAATAAAAAATTAATCATAAATAATAATAAAATCATAAACGTTGGATTCTAAATTATTTAAAAATATATTTTATCTATTTTTATATGTTATTTTTATTTTAGTAAGTAAATATTAATTTTATTATAAAATTAACTAATAAGATCTATTTAAATATCTAAATTAAAATGATAGAATAATATAAAAAAATTATTTAAGTTGAGGTCTATGTGAGTAATCTTTTACCTAAAAGTGATTTTGAATAGTATAAGCCAAACAATATTTATTTTATTATAATCAATTTTGATAAAAAATTACCAAATATAAATCACTTTAACACAAATTTACTTTTTATCAAAATTAAGTTTGCAAAATTAATTTTATGCAAACTCCCGTTTACAAACTGTAATTCAGACACACACTTAATTAAGTGATTTAATATTTAATATGAAGTTATTAGACAACTCTATTCAATACTAAATCTATTTTTTTTGTTAACTGTTCAGCAAATATATAAAATTGTGTTTTCGGTATGTAATATGAAAAAACTTCTTTATATTAATAGCGAACATATAAAGAATGATTCAATTTTTCGTTCATAATAAAAAATTCGTATATTAATTTAATTCGATTAAAGGTGAATATTATACTATTTATACATAATTTTATTTGATTATAATGCACATTATATTATATATACATGTTGTATTTTTTAATTTTACTGTTGAGTATTTTTTTATGCGACATATTAAAAATAAATTTTTTAACTATTAAAAAAATTAAAAATATAAAATATAATTTTTAATTTTTTATTATTTTTTATATTTATTTTTAATTTATTTATAAAATTAATAATAAAAGATCATATTTTATTTTTTTTAGTTGTTAAAAAAAATTAAGAAGATTCATTTTTTTGGCTAATAACAGATACTAAAAAAATGACTTTCACGGTCAAAGCACCCAAAGCAACAAAGCCGGAATTTCTGACCCATGACATGAAGACCAAGCTCTTACCTTACCATTACCAACCCATTCTTACAGCGATCCCCCGGGTTTTAACCCTCAGTGGCAGAGTTGTAATTAAGAATAGGAAGTTGGGGCAATTTGTTGCTCTTCTCATTTCCGAATTGCAATTTGCAAAGCCTACATAAAAAGAAGGAACCATTCCTCACCTTCCTCTTTCCTCAGCAGCCAACCCAAACTTTCGGAGAGCGCGAGAGAGAAAGAGAGAGAGAAAAGAAACACACCACAGAGAGCCGTTTCGCCTTCATTTCTTTCTTTCTTTCTTTCTTTCTTTCTTTCTGTTTCTGTGTTTCATTGACCTAACTCTTTTCCTCACAAATCTCAATGGCTTTCTCAGCAGACTCTTCTCGCCGCAACTCCCTCATCCCTTCCTTCCTCTACTCTTCCTCTTCCTCCGCCAAAACCCTATCCTTCCAGAAGATTCTCACCTCCCCCTCCTCCTCCCCTGCCGCAGCACCTTCCGGCAGCAACGGTGGCGCCTTCATGATTCCCTCTCCCAGCGAGCCCGGCAAGATCGAGATGTACTCTCCGGCCTTCTACGCCGCCTGTACCGCCGGCGGAATCCTCAGCTGTGGTCTCACTCACATGGCCGTCACTCCTCTTGACCTCGTCAAGTGTAATATGCAGGTTAACTATCTTGACCTCTTTTTCTTGATCTGGCTCTCTATGCATAGGTTTGAATGTGATCTAAGCCGTGTCGCTTCGTGTTGGTTTAGATCTATGATTTTACACTGTTTTATTCGTGTTTTATTTATTACCTAGATCTGCGGAGTTTGCTATTTGTGTTGAATCGAAGGATTTTCTTACTGTTATTATGTGATATTTGTAGTTTGATTTCGGTTTTATACTCTAAAATTTATAGGGAAATACATTCGTTTTATTTTTTAGTTGCAGCCGAGTTTTTACGCTGATTATGTGCTGAATATGATTCCCTGAGAGAGACTTATTTTCTGAAGTGAAGAATCTCTGATGCGTAGTAACGATGTGTGTTGTACTCTGTTTCTATTGGAATTATTTGCCTGGTTGTGATCTTTGATTTAATTAATATTGAATTAAGAATAGACAGAACGGTTCGAGTTACACGTGGCAGTAGTAATATTCCAGTTATCATTTCAGCCATGCTATTTAGTAGAAATTAGTGGAATTGAGAAATAATGAGAAGTCAACGGTGGTTATTTAATATAAGTTGTCATACTTTTAATTGGTACAGTTGAATTAATATTGAATTGGTTGTTGATTTCAGATTGACCCTGCCAAGTACAAGAGTATCTCCTCTGGTTTTGGAGTTCTGCTGAAGGAGCAGGGACTCAGAGGCTTCTTCAGGGGATGGGTGCCAACTTTGCTTGGTTATAGTGCTCAAGGTGCCTGCAAGTTTGGATTTTATGAATTCTTCAAAAAGTACTACTCTGATCTGGCTGGCCCGGAATATGCAACCAAGTACAAGACCTTGATCTACCTTGCTGGTTCTGCATCTGCTGAGGTTATTGCTGATATTGCACTTTGCCCATTTGAGGCCGTGAAGGTCCGTGTTCAAACTCAGCCCGGCTTTGCTAGGGGTCTGGCTGATGGGTTACCGAAGTTTGTCAGATCTGAAGGAACCTTGGGGTATGTTTATAAATGCTGTTGAAACTCTTGCATATTTTTTGTAGTGTTATGCTACTCTTGCTAAGAAATAAGATGTGTTTCTAATAAAATGTCTTGATTTCAGATTGTACAAGGGATTGGTGCCTCTGTGGGGACGACAAATTCCATGTAGGTACTCCTAAACTGAAATGTCTTCTTGCTGCATTGTTAACTGTTCAGTATTTCATACTTGGGTTACCAGCTGAGGCAATTAGTGTGCACTAATATATAGCGTCACATTTCTTGTCATTTCGTATTGTGCCACTGTAGCCTATACTGTTTTGCCTCGATTAACATTTTGAAAAGTAAATATTCTTCTTTCTTAATATATTTGTAGTTAAATCATGTTAATTGTTTTTGTAAATTTACTTACCAGGTATGACAAAATTATCATTGGTAGAATTTAGCTGTTCAAGTGTACTGCAATTACTTAGCAAGGGTATAACCAAACAGATTAATCCTTGGAGCAACGGTTGAGTTGTCTCTGTGTGACCTCAAGGTCACAGGTTCAAGCCGTGGAAACAGCCAGCCACTGATATAATTATCAGGTTAGGCTGCGCACATTACACCCTTTGGGTGTGACCCTTCCTGGATCCTGCGTTAACGCAAGATGCTTGTGCACCGGGCTGTCCTGTTACATTTTGTCAAAATTTTTCCATGATATTTTTATGTTTATCTTTAAGAATTATTTTGGAATATTCCGAATCACTTGTGTGTTATTTTTCATGAATTTGGTTATAGTTTATTTTGTGCCCAATGTGATAAATAATTCATGAGTAGATTTTTAAATCAATGTTCTTTTTGCAGACACAATGATGAAGTTTGCTTCTTTTGAGACCATTGTGGAGATGATCTACAAGCATGCCATCCCCACACCAAAGAATGAGTGCAGCAAGAGTCTGCAACTCGGTGTGAGTTTTGCTGGTGGATATGTTGCAGGTGTGTTCTGTGCCATTGTGTCACATCCTGCTGATAACCTTGTCTCTTTCCTCAACAATGCCAAGGGAGCAACCGTTGGTGATGTAAGTCACACTCAAGTGCAAGTTTGTTATTTTGACTGAATTTGACAACTTAATTTGATGTTATCTGTGGTGTTATACAGGCTGTGCAGAAGCTTGGTTTGTGGGGTCTCTTCACCCGAGGCCTCCCTCTGCGTATTGTTATGATTGGAACACTTACAGGAGCTCAATGGGGAATATATGATGCCTTCAAGGTCTTCGTGGGACTGTAAGTTTATGTGATTGCTACTCTGAGATGTAGTTCTGTTTTTTGTCATGGCCTTCTTTACAACATACTAATTTAAATCTTTGTTCCCTTTTTAGGCCAACCACCGGTGGTCCTGCTCCTTCTGCTGTTCCTACCCCCACCAGTGCTGAGCTTGCAAAGGCTTAGATTGCCAAGATGACACAGTTAATAGTTTGTTTAGAGAGCCAGCGAATAGGGACCATAAATAAACAGAGGATTGCTGAAGTTGCTTGAGTGGAACTCAAGTATGGTTGGATGATATTCTTTGAAGTTCAGACATTGTTTCCATTTTTCTTGAGTATTTTGAATTTTTGGGTGGATGGTTTTGCTCGCATCCTTCCTGTTGCCGAACACTTTGTAGGTAGTTGATATAATTTTGCATGTTAGGATATCACATGCTCCTTTCAAATCGGAATACATATCTGTTTTCTTGTCCATGCAAAAGCATGGAACCATATGCAATGCCAAAATCGAGATTATTTTACATATAGTTAACTTCAATTTTTGTGATCTGATAAATAATTGTTCTCAATTCGAATCATGATTTTTGTATTGATGTCATCTGCTGCATCCGGGTGTTACTTTGCCAGCTGTAGTATACTTCCATCTTGTGGTTGTTAACTTCTAGATGAAAACGCATATTGGTCAATCTATGCTGGATGATTTCTTAACATAAAGCTGTGAAGCCTAACTATTGGGTAGATTATTTTAATTCTGTTCATTGTATATTAAGTGTGTCAGTAGTAGTTCGCTATTACAAAATGTCTATCACTACTTGTCCCATTTGTTTTTCCCACTCTTTTCTTATTTGAAGTTAACTAAACTGCGAAATGTTAGTGTATATTGAAGGTATAATGGTATATATCTATGCGTTGTCCAAATAATAGGGAATAAAAAAATTGAGAATGTAAAGTGTAATTTTTAATCCTTTATTGTTCTTTCTTTTATATTTATTTTTGGTCTTATAAAATTAATAGTGAGAGATCATATTTTACTCTTTCAATTGTTAAAAAAATTGAGAGAATTTATTTCCCAAATTATTTGTCCAAGAGCTAGTAAAACTGCTGTCAGGGACGATAATTCTTTCCGTAATAAATTTAGAATAAGACGCTATTTTCGTTTGAAGTCCATATGCCTCTGTGGAGTCAATAGGGCTTGTGCTATAACGGAGACACGGATAACTGACCACGAAGTACCGGGAAGAGTTAAAAGGAAGAAATAGTGTTCAATTATTAATAGCTAATATATAACAAAAAGCACGTTTTTCCCCGCATGGTCAACGGGTCATAGCTCTACGGCACCAACTAGGAAAATCCAGGGCCGCCGCTTTCAATGGTGGCAGGTTCTAAGGGATAGGAAATTCGGTCCGTCCATTTTGACAAATGAGTGAGCAGTGTTGTTGCTTTATGAAACTTGAACACGCATCACATAATGGCAACAGAAGAAAAGACGGCTCAATGCTTAATATCTTCTTGCATAACGCCATAACCATAGGTCAGGCTTAGTAGGTCCTTGATGATGTCGAAGAAGGTCCACAACAACACTACTACACTACCACTACCAAGCCTCTATTAATCAAAATCATGAAAAAGAAGCATTTGGAGAAGGTACCTTTCCCCAATCCCATAAGCATCACTATATATAACTCAACAAAAATGTTTAGGGGACATCATTTGGGAACCATAGAGAGCCGTAACTTGTTTTTTTATTTTATATTTTTTAATTATTGCTGAAATAAATGGATAGTTTTAGATGTAATAAACATGTAATTATAGATGTTACAAACATAAAATTATCAATGTTAAATTAAATGAGATAATTTTATATTATTTTCTCCCTAAATTACTCGTTACTAAATATACTTTAAACTTATCTCACGCTAGAAACTGGATAATCATTCACTACAACTTAGCTTGTTCGGTAGTTAATGTACAAGCAATTTTGGCTTAAATATGTTTTAATTCTTAAAACTATTGTGGCTTATTTATGTTTTTTTGGATGTCAAAAGTTTAAATCCCATTCATTGTACTAACATATCCTTTTATAAAGACTTGGGTTTAGATTTATCTTTTAAGTTGTAACAGCATATCAGGATGCAAGCCCCTAGTAGAGTTAAAAATATAGGAAGAGTTTCAGGTATGGCACGTACGCAAATGGCATTCCAAAATGCCAAGTAGAGACCGGTAACAGGTGAAGCTGAAATCAGGTGTAAAAAGTCTAAGGATTTGTTTGGATGTCATTCTCATAAAATATATTTTTTAATGATTTTTTTAAAAAATTTTTTATAAAAGTAAAAGTGATTTTATGTTTGGATATTTCATGTAAAAAGATCTTTTTATTTATTAATTATATTTGAGTAAAATAAGATAAAAATATTTTTTTCATTTATTATATGAAAAATATTTTTTTTAAAAAATTAAAAAATATATAAATTATAATTTTTCAAAAAAAATATTTTTTTATTTTTTTAATACTTTTACTATTAAAATTTTTTTAGACATACTAAAAATAAAAAAGAAATTTTTTTATTAAAATTTTGTTTTTTATTGATTTGATAGCGTTCAAACAAATAGTAAAAGAGCCGTTCTTTGTGTGACGGTGTGACCATGAGCAGTTGGTGTAAGTTTCAGCTGGTTGGTTGAATTAAGCATTGGCTTTGACAGCTTATTTGGCAGGCCTTTATTGAATAGATAATGGACTGGGTTGTGTGTGTGAAGTGAGTTTTGTTAGTGATTCTTTTGTCTGTTTGAATTTTAAAACCAGGTAATGGTAGCCCAAATAATTGTTTC
Source organism: Arachis hypogaea (assembly GCF_003086295.3). NCBI lineage: Eukaryota > Viridiplantae > Streptophyta > Magnoliopsida > Fabales > Fabaceae > Arachis > Arachis hypogaea. The sequence goes on from NC_092041.1 coordinate 99,461,441, forward strand.
ATAGTAATGCAGTTAATGGTTAGACGAAGATTCACACCAATGTGACTGTAGTCACTGTATTATATTCTCTTTCATTTTAAACCAATGCAACTGCCAACTAGGTATCTATCATCAATTCATCATTCATCTTTTAATTAATCATTATTCATTACAATTTAATAAAATAATTATAATAATTATTTTTAGATATTATGTCTCAAAGCTTCTTTCTTATATATTTAAAATTCAAAATAATATCTCCTTAAAATTAAAATATTTAAATTTAAATTTAAACCTAACAAAATAAAAATAACAAACCAAAATTAAATTCTAAAAAAATTAAAATTGAAATAATATTATCAAAATCAATTTCTTTAGTTCTAAATCTAGTATATGGCTTTTTTTCGTTTAAATTTTCTTTGTTGATGTGATTGTTAGGTAATTTTATACGTAAATGAGTTTTTATGAGTTTTGGATGTATTTAAAAATATTTTGTGCACTATTTTATTATTTTGGATGTGTAAAAATAAAGGTTTGATGATAGAAACTATAACTATGAGTTTGTATGAGTTTTTGTTGTGTTTAGAAAGTATTTTATGCATGATGATGTTATTTTAGATGAGATATTATTAAGGTTTGATGTATTATAATCATATCGAATCTTAATTGCTAGGTAATGATAAATTTTGGATAAATTGAGACGAGTTTCAAATGTGTTCAAAAATATTTGATGTGCTATTATGTTATTTTGAATGTGTTATAATAGTTTAGTATAGTATTCTTAAATATTTTTTCATAACTATCATTTTACATAATTAAAGGAAAAAACTTTGTATGGCCTAAGTAATATATAGTGTGCTAAATTTCTCACATTATTTTTGTTGATTTATTACGGTAACTCCCAATTCAGCCGATCAAGGCTAATCTATCACGGATCTGAACTTCATTTAAGGATTTGTCGTTGATTAATGAGTTGTTATATGTACAAAGAGAAATTCGAACCTCAATATTTACTTAAACGAACTAATGAGCTAACCACGACAACCCAACTTAGTTGAATTTCTCACATTATGTTAAAAAAATTAATACAACCAACAGTTTAAACTAATGTTAGATGTGTCAAGAATTTATAATGTACTTTTTTAACATAAATATTAAATAAAATTAAAATATTAACATATCTACTCTACCTTGAATAATTATAAAAAAACTCTAAAACAGTAAATGAATAATTATTTATCTTGTTAAAAGAATAAAAAATCACAATTACAAACCACATAATAATGAAAAACTAAAACATAATGAAAAACACTAGTAGTCACACATGCATATAAAGTAACGTAATTGAATAAAGTGAAATGTAGAAAGCTAGTTACACATCTCAACGATATTAAGTATTTGTATATGAATCTCGTTAGGGAGTTAATGGGATATCTGTATAATGTGTATAATGAGCTGTTCATTTGCTCCAATATGAGTTAAAAATGAAAATCAACTCACCTCTCACCCTAATTTCAAAAATCCCATTCACTTTTATTTTAATTATAACCATCTAATCCCTAATTCAATTCCTCAATCCCTTTCTTTTTTAGCATTGACGGCAACCCTCCCTACCAACCCTTGAGACCTATCTTGACCATCCCACTGCAGCGGCGACGAGTGACCCCGCACCTCCATCAGTGCCGACCAGACCCCTGCTGCTCACCCTCCACCGCGCGCCTCCTACGTCGCCGGTCGCAGCCAGTTCGCTCGCCCCCCGCTTTTCGTCGCGGGTCTCGCGTGGGCTTCACTGGAGAGCCACATCCTCGCCGCAGTTGAACGTTGCAGGAGCCTGGGTCGCGGCTTGCCTCAGCACCAGTATCGAGACCGCTGTGGGCGCCTCCTGCTTCCTGCATCGTTTGTGCTGTGTCAGTCCCTTGAAGCCGTGAAAATTGAACGGGTAGACCTCGTTGCTATTACGGTGGTCAAACCCATTTCGTGGTCGACGAGTTACTGGAGGTTAGTGGGTTGATTTATTGCTGTGATGATATCTGTTTCTCTTGCTACTAGCTGTACATGATAGTTGAGGTGTTTGATTGTTCATAGTGAAGAACTCTGTTGTTGCAATGTCACTGCGTTGGAAGTTGTAGAATAAGTTGTTGTTGTAGATGGTTGCAATGGATTTAAGCTTAGCGCGAGAAGTTTTGAAAACGCCTGCTTTAAATAGCTTAGTATTTTTTGCACACCGTGTGGGTACCTTTGCATGTAATGACATGTAAATTAGTTGACCTTTGTTGTTTTTTATTTGACATTATTTGGATGATTACTTTAGCATGTTCTTAGATGTTTGGTTTCTATTTTAGGGTATGCTCCAATGAATTGAATTGGTCCGAATTTGACTCTGATTGTATAATCAACATTAAATATCATTATCTGTTACAATTCTTTCTTGACAAGGCTAGCTAGTATTCATCATCCGCTCATTTTACAAGAATTTTAAATCGTAATATAAGAAATAGACAAATAAAATATAGTTTTATTCAAAAACAAAACTGAAAGTTGATCTGGCCATTGGAACAAGTCAATTAACAGCAAGCCATCTTTTCTAAAATTTGTTTAATATACACCATTTTTCGCAGGATAGCTGCAAGTTTGCTTTGATTTTTATTTCAAGCTTTTGTTTCAGTTTTTCAAAGTTTAAAAGTCACACATTGCTATAGCCTTAATTTGTTTTCACATTTATATGTATTATGAGATTTTGTTTGTTGATCTTATTTATAGAGAGGGTATGATTCGATTCCTAAATAGAACAAATACAACATTAGTTACATATATTGAAAATTTAAGCATTTTTTTAATTAATAAAACAAGAAGGGAAGAGACTTTTACCAAAAATAAGCGATATAACATAGAAGTGGTATTCTACATTTCTTGTAGCATGCATCTAACTATGCTTAGCTTCTTTTTAATTACTAGCAACATATCATGCATATAATAACAAAAGAAGACCTTATGTAGTAGCATATATGCTGTTTGTTTGTGCTGTTGGTGGTGATATTGAATTTTAATTAAGAATGTAATAATTGAATAAAAGTTCTTAATATATGTTAGATGTTTATTATCAACTAAAGCGAATGTTCATTTTACTATGTATGCAGGTGGTTCGTTTATTCAAAAAGTGGATGTTTATTTTACTTATAGTATTGATCTTTTGCTTGATTTGCTAAATTTTGCATGTACATGCTCCACTAGTTTCTTTTGTTAAGTGGTTTCGGAGTAATGGAGAAAAATTGGATTAGACTTAGTTTATATTTTCTTGAATTGAAGTTGGGTTTGAGTTAGGCTATTTAAACATGGTGCATGGATGAAATTTTAGTTAATTTGTTATATGTTTATTATCAATTAAAGCGGATATTCATTTTATTATGTATGCATATGTTCATTTTATTTTGTGTTGGAATTGAGTTTCATTCTGTTTTATTGGTTATAGTGAAAGCAATTATTTAGTTAATCATTTAGTTATGCTTTTTTGAGGTTAAGATTTTTTTGCATAGATTGTTGATTATCTTCTAAAGTCTTGGGTTAATGAGTTCTTGTTACATACTAGTAATTGATATGCCTGAAAATTGAGTTGTGTTCCTGTTTTTCAGTGCATATCGGCTATCGCACGGGTTACAAAATTGAAGAGTAAGGAAGAGAAAGAAGGATCACAGGTACAATCTCTATCAGCCAAAATATTGGAAAAAGATTACAAGTAGAGAGCTCCTAACAAGCTTCCTTAACTTAGCCTTGAAGAGCTTAATACTGTCATCATGATGCAGCATTTCTTGAAGATTCTTCTTATTTTACCACACTTTTAAATATTAATGACTAACTATTGGCTTTCTAGTATTTTTCTAAACTATAAATTATATATTTTGTGTAAATGTTATGTAATAAAAAAATCTTTTAATTTCAAATTAAGACTCTATTTGTTTTTCAAGTTAATATCAATGTTTACAAGAATCGTATTTTAATCTATAATTCCCAAACCATAAAACAAAAGAAACACGTGGAGCATGCGGATGCAAAAACCAGAAAATTAAGTAACGGTATACCCAAAATAAACATCCACTTTAAAAAGAAAGAAATAATTCGCAAACACAGTAAAATGAACATCCACATTAGTTGATAAAAAACAACTAAGCAATTGACCAAAAATACCACTCGTGCATCATGTTTATATGGCATAACTAAAACCCAGCTTGAATTCAATAAAATTAAACTAAATCTAATTCAACCCACATAATAAAAAAAATTTGCCGGGAATGTGCAAAAAAATGCAGGAAATCAAGTAAAAGACAAATAATATACCCAGAATAACCATCTACTTTAGAATGGAAAGAACCATCCGCAATTATAGTAAAATGAACATCCGACTTAGTTTAAATGGCTAAAGAAAAATACAATTTAGTATTTGTTTTACAATTCAAAATGTCACATAACTCTATTATTTATGTCATTATCTCAACTGACATAAAAGGAAGGAGCAAAGAGCTTGACTCAAGATTGGGAATGAACGAGGCCTAGTTGGTTGAGATGGTGATCAATATCTTCCGGGTGGTTGATGTGCCTTGGGCGCTCCGGCTGCCTCCAGAGACCATCCAAACCCCTGACCAGGCCCTTGTTCATGTCTTGCCACCACACCGGCGGCACTGAGTGTTCGTCTTTCACAAAGTCACAGCTTTTGTTCACCAATGCAACGTCCCTCCCAGTCGTTGACTTAAATCCAAGGTTGCTCCCCTGGTATCTGCATTTACATTCACCTTAATGAAAGCTAATAAATTTTGATTTAAGAGCAGTTAATTAACAATGTAGTTATCTATCCGGAATTTATAACAATTACATAACTGTATCACTCTTAGTATGTCTTTCGTTTACAATACATATAAATATATGACACCACTAATCATAAAATCCACTATATCATCCTCCCACCATGGAAGCATGTATGGAAGATGCCAAGTACACCCAACATAATGCAAACAACAAGAATCACCAAAACTTCTGAAGAGAAATCCCATGTCAATCCTCTTACATAGACCAATGCTAAGAACACTGATAGGCATAGCACATTGTTCATTGTCACTGCAGCATATAGCTGCATAAGTTACAATTGAAATAAATAAGAATAAGTTGTTAGTTCAAAGTAGAAGAAAAGATTTGCAACGTTTGTATGATAACATTCTTTTGCCTAACATATTCAAATTTTCTCCTGTGTATCCAGGGTTGGAAAACCTTGAAAAAAGATTCTATTTCTTAACTCCTATAAATGAAGTGGGAAAAAAAGGAAAGAATCTTATAACAACAATGATCAAATATCCGTCTAGCAATCTAGCATACAGTTAATGAAAATGTTAAAATATGTATGAGAAAGTATTAGGAGCCAATGTATGTAGTGTACAATGTGTACATTGGGGTTATATTGAAATTAAAAACAAACTAGAGTCAATTAATTAATTTTTAATTGTTTCATATTTGAAATTTGAAGGAAATTAGGATTCCCCTCAGTGAGGTCAACAAAAAATGGCAGCCCTAATTCTAATTCTCTCTCAGCGTCGTTCTTCTTCTTCTTTCCTTTCAGCACCGGCGTCTCCTCCTCCTCCCTCGTGTTGTCATCATCCACCGCACCAAGCCCCTTTTGTGTCTCCCTCCTCAATTGCGACTCAGCGGGCGCATCCTCCCTCATGTCGCCCTCCACCATGTTACCGCGACCCCGGCCATTGTTAGCGTGGCCGTTGAAACTCGCCACCCCCATGTTGTCTGACGGCCTCCCCTTGCTTGCCACCGGGCTTGTTGCGATCCTGTTCCCTGCGAATGACACCCACCAACACGATAATCTCCTCTCTGCAGTGCTGTTTCAATTTTTATGTTCCTCATGTTATTAATTTTTTAGGTTTGAATAAAAGTGTGTTGGGTATTTTGTGGGGTTTTTTTTCCTATGTGAAGGTTGTGGTAGGCTTAGAGAAGGGGGGTTGAATCTATGCCTTTCTTTTAAGTTGCTGTTATTACTCTTTTAAAACAGATTTGCAATTCTGATTCTGTTTGAACTCAGCAGCAGAAATTTATGAGACAAATTATTTTTGTCTCATGATTATCAGAAAACAGAACACAGTAGAGAAGAGAAAAGCTAACACCAGCAAGTATCCTGGTTCGGTTGCCTTGTGTTATGCAACCTACATCCAGTCTCCTCCACAACTATGGAAGAATTTCACTATAGTTAACAGTATTACATACACCAATAACACTGGATTGACCCAATCCTTTCACACTCAAGTTCTAACCTAATTTGACATTGGCTATGCTAATACCTAACTATTCACTCTTAGTGCTAACCCAACTAAGAAAGGGATACCTTACAGGTACAAGATACAAGACATAGACATACCTAAAGAAATTAGAAAAATAACTCTAGGCTTTTCTCTCAAGTGTATCACTCAGCCTTTTTCCACTCATGGCTTTTACTTGAGCTTTCTCACAATGCCTTTTCTCACAAGAAATTACAAAAAGATATACTTAGAAAAGTACATTACAATCAGTAAAACATGAAGGAGATTGACTTCATCAATAGCCTCTTTTGCTATGTGAAAAACCAGCTTTGCAAACCTCTGATTTAGTTCTTCAGTATTGGCCGAATGCTTCTTTGATAGAAAGCATTATCCAAGTAGAGGAACTTCACAGGGAATACTTCACAGAACACAACTCTCAAACTCTGGTTTTCTCTCCTTGTTTCTGAATGAGCAAGAAGTCTTCTTTTATTCTCCTTGCATGTTGCTGGGATTTTCTTCCAAGGTCAACACCTTGAGCCTTGAGCTTCACCAACCCACATTTTCACTTTTCCTCTTTAATCCTCAGAGTAGAAACTTTGCTTCTGACTTCCTCATCTTGACCGAAAGTCATAAAACAGCAACCATAGAAATCTTCTCATGGTCAACTTGATCTTAGCCATTGAAAAACTACTTGGTCCCCAAGTATCACTTGTGACCGTAGATGTGAAGCAGAATAGGGCAGAGAACAACTTTCCCTTGAATCCCATTTTTGGATAGAGCAGAGAGTTGGGAAGAAAAGAAGAAGATCTGATGCATGCAAGATGAGATGGATTACCTTTAACCTAAGCTTGATTTGGTTTGGGTTTTCTGTTTTAGCTTCTGTGCTTCAAGCTTAAACTTTCTCTTTCTTGCTTCTTTGGTTACTAGCTTAGGGAGGAAGCTTTTTCTCTTTCTCTTTCTTACTTTTCTGAAGCCTTGATGTGACTTGATTAGAGAGGAGAGGAACGTTGCTTTTGGTTAAGTAAAAGAGAGGGATTTGCATTTCTAAAACCAGATCGGGCTTGGATTGGTTGTTGGTATGCTTGGCCTGATTTAATTTCTTTGGCTTCTTTCTTTGCTTTTGCTTGGGCTCTTTATTTTGCTTTCAACCCAATATTCTTGCTGATTTCTTTTGTTTGATGTTGGGCTGCTGCAACTTAATTAAGGCCTGCAACATAATAATAAATAATTAGCAACATATACTCATTAATTAATTTATCAACACTAATTATTTATTTTGCCAAAAATAATGTTTGTGATTACTAATTATTTTAGTTAATTTCTTAACTCAACAATCTCCCCCTTGATGACAAACATAATTTAAGCAATAATAAAAAAGAAATATATTTGAGTAAGGTTTAGAAACTCCCTTTGATTTTTGTCATTTGCTCTTATGTTGCTCCCCCTTTCCTTTTCAAGATTAGCCCCCCTGAATTTGTGCTTTCCTCTTGGTTCCTAATTTTCTTTGATTTTAAAGAGAGCACAATAAAGAGCTAAAATATATTTATCTTGGCTAAGGGATATCAGTTAAGCAACATCACATAATCAGCCCAACATCAAGCTAATACCATCAGCAAACTGATTCAACATGTGAAATCAAGTTTTAATGCAGCAAAAATCTCAGAAGAAGTACTTGAATCTATTATCCTATTGCTATTACTCCCCCTTTTGTCATCAAGGGTAGATAATAAGCAAGATCAACAAAAACATAGTCTTGCATCCTACAGAAAAGAGTTAGTCTATAGTGCAAAGTACTGACTAAACTACCAAAGGTGCAGCAATATCTAGAGTTATTACAGTCATCCAAAATAAAACAGTTCAAAAGTAGTTAAAGAAGCAGAATTCATGAGACAAAAAGAGAGCAGCAGCAGCAGTTTTTATGAGACAAATCCTAGGCATCAGAACCATTTCCCTCCGAAGCATCTTCCTCCTCAACATCAGTGGCAATGTCTTCATCATGTTGAAGATTATCGATGAAGGTCATGAGCACAGCCACCCTATCCCTTGATTTTTTCAGGAAGTTCTCATGCTTGCTTGCTAGTTTCCTTTGTTCCTTGCTTATGGCAATCATGTGATTTGATTGTGATACAAACTCTTGAGCGACATCCTTCACCACATTCAGCAAAGCGGATTTCTTCCCAGTAGAAATGGAAGTACCGTCAGTGGAAGGAGGAGGAGAGTCATCTGGGATGTACTCTTCATCATCATCATCTAGAACCACTCTCTCAGATCTAGTTGGTCCTTTTTGCTGTTTCACTGAACCACCCCCTTTTAGGTATGAATGTCTGTTTTCATAATCCTCATTTGACTGGTCAACACCAAAATTTTCAAATATGCAAGTTAAAAACATGTCATAAGGTAGTGCTTTATCTTTCACACTTCTAACAGAATCAAACATGTATCTAGCCATCAAATAGGCAAAAGAGATTTATGTTTTAGTGATTAGGGCATACAAAACAAGTGTGTCCGTGTAAGAAACTGATAAACCTCGTTTTGACGGTTTATCTTGCATTGATTTTAAGAGATTTTAATACCTTTTACCCTCATTTATCCATTGAATTAGCATAGTTTTGTGATTGTCTCCTTATTTGTGCTTAGATGTGAAAACATACTTTTTAGGACTTAAAATAGCTAAATCTAATTCTCCTTGATTCCATTAGATGCCTTGATATGTTTGTTAGTGATTTCAGGTTGAAAAGGCTAGGAATGGATCAAAGGAGTGAAGAGGGAAAGCATGCAAAGTGGAGAAATCATGAAAAGTCAAAGAAGTTGAACTTGCTCATGGACGCGCGCGCGCACCTGGCGCTTGCGCGCACCTTGCGAATCACCCCATGGACGCGTACACGTGTTGTGCGCGTACGCGTCGGTGCTGGTTTATGATTTTTTAATGAAAACGTGACCAACGAATTCTCAAGGGTTGTGGCGCCTAAACTGCTATTTAAAGCCAAGGATTGAAGAGCAAAGGGAGATTAGTTCATTTTCACTCATTAGGATTAGTTTAGAAGTAGTTTCTAGAGAGAGAAGCTCTCACTTCTCTCTAGGATTAGGATTAAGATTAGGTTTAGTTCTTAGATCTTGGTTTTCATTCATTCATTCTTCTACTTCTACTTCTCAATTCCTTGTTGTTAGATTCATTCTTCTTCTATTCTTTTGTTGTAATTTCCTTTATGTTGTTCTTATACTTTGTTGTAGATCTACTATTGTTCCTTCCATTTTCTTTCAATTCAATAAGAGGTAATTCATAATAATTGTTCTTCTTTGCTTTACTATTGTTGATCTCTTGCCTTTGTAGTTAGATCTCTCTTTAATTCTTGCAATTTATGTTGTTTACTTTTATTGCCTTTTATGTGTTTGTTGAAATGCCTCTTCTAGATATAGTATAGATTTTGTTCCTCTTGGCCTAGGTAGAGTAATTAGTGACACTTGAGTTATCTAATTCCTTTGTTGATTGGAAATTGGAGAGATTGCTAATTGGTTTGGAGTGCACTAAAGCTAGTCTTTCCTTGGGAGTTGGCTAGGACTTGTGGCTCAAGTCAATTCATCCACTTGACTTTCCTTTATTTAGTAAGGGTTAACTAAGTGGTAGCAATGAACAATTCTCATCACAATTGAGAAGGATAACTAGGATAGGACTTCTAATTTTCATACCTTGCCAAGAGCCTTTTATAGTTGTTAGTTTATTTTCATTGCCATTTACTTTCATGCTTCTTATCCAAAACCCTAAAATACATTTCTAACCAATAACAAGACACTTTATTGTAATTCCTAGGGAGAACGACCCGAGGTTTGAATACTTCAGTTTATAAATTTTAGGGGTTTGTACTAGTGACAAACAACTTTTTGTATGAAAGGATTATTGTTTGGTTTAGGAACTATACTTTACAACGAGATTTCATTAGTGAAATTCTAAACCATCAAAAAACCAATCATCAAAAACCCTTTGATATGAACCACTTTGAGGAATTAAGATGTGGTTGATAATACGATGCAACTGAACACGTTCATATCCTAGGGCTTTGTGAGTGGGTGTGATGCCATCAATTAAAGAAACATGTTTACAAATGTGAGCCAGAGCATCATGGTAAGAGATACCAACACCTTCATCCCACTTCACAGATGTATAAGCACACGGCCCAACATCAGTGTACTTCAAGGAAGCACTGATGGTTTCATTATTCAAGATAATGTCTCTGCCCTTAACATAAGAATGCACACTTCCTTCATGGTAAGTCATGTTTGCATAAAATTCTTTGACTAACTGAGGATAAATAGGTTTTTTGATTTTGAAAAGGTGATTCCAGTCTAAAAATTCCAGATTTTCAACAAAAGGAAAACCTTTCTTTTTCAAATCAGGTAAATCAGCAAGAAAAGAGGGACATAGATTACGGCACTGAATAACTCCCTCATAAAAGTCATGGTTCATGGCAGATTTGAAACGATGGGGTTATAGTCTGAGTGAGATGTCATGAAGTGTGATTTGTAAGCAAAAGGGTCAATATCGGGTTCTCTAACAGATTTGAGAGGGAGATGAGAGTTACCTCGTTGAGAGCACACAGGAACCGACCTGGATTTGGGTTGTGTTGGTTCGGGAACAGGTTCCTCAGGCGCCGGACGTTTGCCCTTAGAGGAGCTAGGCTTCGCAGAACCAGGTTTTGAGGAGCCTGGCTTGGAAGTTGTGGCCTTTGGTGGTGGTTTCGGCTTGGCAGGAGCAGGGTACCTCGGTGTAGTCTTGGTCCGTGCCATGGGAGAAGTGCGAGGAGGAGAGGTAGGAGGAGAAGGTGATGGAGTAAAAGTGGTGTCTTGAGAACGAGTTGATGGTCTAGGATATCCTGGAAGTTTATGAATTTTCTCACGTGGTGCTCTTTTGGCAATAACTTTCTTCCCCATTTTTGGTTAGATTTAGGCTTTTGATGGAAGAGAGACAGTGGAGTGAGAGGGAAGAAACCGAAGGGTTGAGGAGAAGTTATGGAGGGAAGAGAGGGAGTGTTGGTAACCGTACCCAAAAGTGGATTTCCAAAATCATGCAACTGCATCACCTTTTGAAATGACATGAAAAGACCTGACCTCATAAAATTAAGATTTGATTTGATTTGAAAATAAAACAGGAAATGAATTTTAAATTTTGAAAAACCAAAAAAATAAACTGAAAAATCTTTTTGGATTATAAACATTAAATGAAAAATTATTAAAAATAAACACACAGCCCATCAACCAAAAATGTAACATTCACATATGGGCCCAGAGAAAGTTGGATTTAAGGAAACACAATGGACCACTCTAGATCTGATTTTGAGGTTGGCCCAGATTATCTTTCATTTGAAACAAGCCAAGAACACGCTGGCTTGATGGAGACGTTCATCACCTGCCCAGAATTGTCTCAATACCTGTTTATGAGACAAAAAAATCTCCAGCAAATACATCAGCAATTTTCAAATAAAGAATCATAACTTAAAATTCCTAGACAAGTCCTAAGCATACAGAATCTGTCCTCAGCTAATGGTTTTGTAAAAATATCTGCTAATTGCTCATCAGATTTAACAAATTGAATACTAATATTCCCTTTTTGGACATGTTCTCTTATTGAGTGAAATTTCACTTTAATATGCTTCGTCCTTGAGTGCAAAACTGGATTTTTAGAAATATTAATGGCACTCATATTATCACACCTCAAGGGAATATTTTTAGCCTTTAATTTGTAATCAGCAAGCTGTGTTTTTAACCATAAAAGTTGAGAACAACAAGAAGAAGCAGCTATATACTCAGCCTCTGCAGTGGATAAGGTCACTGTTGGTTGCTTCTTACTTGACCAAACATTTAAGAACTTTCCAAGGAAGCAACATAAACCAGAAGTGCTCCTTCTATCAACTCTATCACCAGCAAAATCTGCATCACAATAACCAACTGCAGAAAAATCATCAATCTTAGGATACCATAGACCAAAATTGGATGTGCCATGAACATATCTAATGATCCTTTTAACTATAGAAAGATGTGACTCTTTAGGTTTGGATTGGAACCTAGAACACAATCCAACACTTTGCACAATATCGGGTCTATAGGAAGTTAAGTACATAAGAGAACTAATCATTCCTCTATACCTAGTCTCATCAACATCTTTCTCAGCTTCTCCCTTATCTAACTTAGAACTAGGATGCATGGGTGTTCCCATGGGTTTGGCATTTTCCATACCAAATTTCTTAACTAATTCCTTGGCATACTTTTTTTGATGAATGAAAATACCTTTTTCAGTTTGTTTAATTTGTAAATCATGTTGCTTGTATGTGAAGTTTGTATTCATAGGTTTTGATGAATGACAAACCAACAAACGACATGAAAGACAAACCAACAAACAACTTGAATGAACAAGCATGATTGAAAGATCAACCAACATTCAACGTTGAGGAATGAAGAGTTGAAAGCAACACAACAACAACAAGAAACTCAAGTCCACAACATTTGAAGACAAGTATAGTGTCTTAGGACTTAGGTAACTTCTTGTTAAGAACCAATTGCTAAACCTCTCAACACACACTCACAAAATGTTTTGATTATCATATCATATGCACATCTTGCAATTCGATGCTAGCCAAATGGTTTAAAACTTGTCTTTCAAAGGTACAAAAGCATAGGAATTGACTCCAACAAGTTTGAGATCAATCCTAAGCATTTTGAAGTGATTTTAAGCCATTCTTTAAGGTTTGCATCGATGCACACTCATCTTGCATCGATGCAAAGCATGCAACGACTTGTTGCATCGATGCAAAGATGTTTGCATCGATGCAACCTAGCTGAAAATTCAAATTTCAGCGTCAAAGACACATTTGCATCGATGCAAAGTGTTATGCATCGATGCAAATAATTCAAAAACATAAAAAACGGCTAGTTTTGACATAAAGGCTTCATCCCATTAATTCCCCAACGTTTCTAAGGTTTGGGGAATCTATAAATAGATGGATTGAAGCCTTATTTCACTGACTTGAATTTTTGAAAACTATCTTGTTCATATTCTTTTATTCTACACTTTTTTAAGGTGTTATAATACACAATTTGAGAGAGAAATATCAATTGGTTCAATAGTGCTAAACTTGTAATCATACACTCTTCTAGAGAGTACTCATTTCATCTCAACAATTCCTTGAGAATTGTTTTCTTATACACTTTGTAAATTGGAGTGTGATCTCCAAGGTTGAGTCAAGAGTTATAAACACTATAGTCGGTGAGGATACCAAAGAGGTATACTAAGTACTCAAGGAAAATCTTAGAGAAGGTATCTCTAAGTGGAGTGGGTTAGTATACGAGTGGTGATCATATACAGTGAGGTGTTAGAAACTAAGGACTCGGATTGTAAAAGGTTTTGCGCGAGCACCTTGAAGCTTGGCAATAGTGGAACTTCTCAATTGCGATTGAGAAAGAAAGTGGACGTAGGACAAGGATTGTGCCGAACCACTCTAAATAGCGTTTGCATCTCTCCAAACTCATCTCTTCAATATTATTGTCTTTTACCTTTGAGCAAATAAATTGTGATCGAAAAGTAGCTTCGTAAGTACTTAAGGAGTGGCTTAAGTCCGATTGGTGAAAAGCTTGATCAATTTATTTGAGTTAGTGTCTATTGGAAAGTAAAAGCTCCTTATAAATGCTTAGCAATTGAGTTAAGCTCTTGGAAAAATACTAGTACAATAACACTTTTTGTATATTGTCTTTAACTTTCGTAAAAAGATTAATTGTTGTTGCAATACTCAATTCACCCCCCCTCTTGAGTAATTGTGCATAGGTTCTACAAGTGGTATCAGAGCTTAACCCTTTGAAAGACTTAACCGTTTAAGGGAAAAGATCATGGCAAACACAGGCTTTAACAACAACAACACTAGCGAAGGTAACTCAACCGCTAGACCTCCTCTTTTTAGCGGAACAAATTACTCTTATTGGAAAAATAAGATGAGAATTTGGATCCGTTCTCAAGATGTGAGAATTTGGAAAGTGATTGAGAATGGAAATCACATTCCAACAAAGACAACAAGTGCTAAAGAAGGAGAAGTCTCCGTCTCAAAGCAAGTACCGAAAGGAGAAGATGAATATAGTGACGATGATTGGAAGAAAGTGGCAATGAATGATAAAGCCATCAACTTCATTCATTGTGCACTTAACGAGCATGATTATATGAAGATCTCTACATGTGAAACCGCTAAAGAAATTTGGGATAAACTCCAAATCACTTACGAAGGAACCGACCACGTTAAAGAATCAAAGGTATTTATGTTGGTTCATGAATGGGAAAATTTTAAAATAAAAGATGAAGAGAGCATTGAAGAAGCTCTTGAAAGACTCTCAAAGATCTTCAACAATCTAAGCATGCTTGGCACAAAATACAATGATAAACAAATTGTGACCAAGGTGCTTACAAGCCTTACACCAAAATGGAACTCCAAAGTGAACGCCATTGTGGAAGGAAGGCTCTATGATCAACTTACATTTGATCAACTACGAGGTAATCTTCTCACCTATGAAATGACTATGCTAAATAGACAAAAAGGTGAAGAAAGCAAGAAGAAAAGTCTCGCCCTTAAAACAACATCACTGCAAGAAGAGAGTGATGATAATGAAGAAGAAGGAGATGAAGAATTTGCACTCTTATTAAAAAGATTCAATAAGTTTGCAATGAAGAAAAACTTCAAGAGCAAAACAAAGGTACCAAAATGCTATGAGTGTGGAGAAGTTGGACACATCAAACCCAATTGTCCAAAACTTCAAAAGGAGGACAAAAACAAGAAATTTAAGAAGAAGGAGAAAGCATACATATCATGGGAGAACGAGGATGAATCCGACTCCGATAACGACGAGGTTGCAAATCTTTGCTTAATGGCAAGCGAAGAAAAGGTTAGTGATGACAACTTCACTTCTTTTAATTTACAAGATGAATATGATGCCTTACTTGAGGTGTACACAAAACTTACCCAAGATTATTCTCTCCTAAAGAAAAAGAATATAGAACTTTTAAAACAAAATGAGATGTTGAAAAACGAGAATATCAATCTTGGAAAGGATAAGTGTAGCACAAGTAGTGATCCATACAAATCTTGTAAAATGCATGAAAATGAAATTATAAATCTTAAGAACACTTTAGCTAAGTTCAATGAATCTTCAAAGAACTTAGATAAAATGTTGAAAAACCAAAAGCATGTTCATAATAAGGAAGGTTTAGGTTTTGAAAAAGGAAAATTTAAAAATGCTAAAACTCCTATTAGGCAACCGCAAGCCCAAAAGGCAAGCATGACTAAAAGGAATGAAGCCTTTAAACATCCTCCTCAACATGCTTCATTTAGAAATTATAATCACAATGCATATAGATCAAAATATGTTGCATTGAGGAAACAACCTAGGCAACCATTTAGAAACATGCATAGGATGCATAATCCAAATGTCATATGTCATTATTGTAATAAAGTAGGTCATATAGCACCCGTATGCTTTACTAGAATTAAACATATAAACTTTCGGAGTCAAGATACGAGATGGGCACCTTATGGGCATTATGCTCATACTAACCATCAAGGACCCAAATTCACTTGGGTACCTAAATCCCAATTTTAATTATTTTGTAGGAACGTGTTGGAGCTAAGGATACAAATTGGTATGTTGATAGTGGATGCTCCAAACACATGACCGGCGATGAATCAAAGTTCACCGCAATAGAGCCTACAAACGGAGGAAACGTGATCTATGGAGACAACAACACCGGCAAAGTAATCGGCATTGGAAAAGTTGGTAAAAATCCTTCTACCTCCATAGATAATGTTATACTTGTCAAAGGTCTCAAACATAATCTCATTAGTGTTAGCCAACTTTGTGACAAAGGAAACTTAGTCACCTTTGATTCAAAATGTTGTTTGATAAAAAGGCAAGACACTAATGAAATTGTGCTAATTGGGCACCGTGTTGACAATGTATACATGATTAATCTAAATGAAGTTTACTCAAATGATGTGAAATGCCTTGTTAGTAAAAATAATGAAACTTGGCTATGGCATCGTAGAGTAGCTCATGCTAACATGGACCATCTTAACAAGTTGGTCTCTAAAGAGTTAGTAATTGGCTTACCAAAGCTACGTTTTGAAAAAGACGTCCTTTGCGACGCATGTCAAAAGGGAAAACAAGTAAAGGCCTCTTTTAAATCCAAAAACATTGTTTCAACAACAAGGCCATTACAACTTTTGCACATGGATTTATTTGGTCCTTCTAGGACTATGAGCTTTGGTGGCAATTACTATGCTTTAGTTATTGTTGATGATTACTCTCGATTTACATGGACCTTGTTCCTAGCAAACAAGAGTGATGCATTTCGAGCATTCAAAAGATTAGCCAAAGTTATTCAAAATGAAAAGAATTTGCATATATCATCTATTAGAAGTGATCATGGTGGAGAATTTGAAAACAATCTTTTTGAAACTTTTTGTGAAGAAAATGGCATTGAGCATAATTTTTCCTCTCCTAGAACACCACAACAAAATGGTGTGGTTGAAAGGAAAAATCGTCATTTAGAAGAAATGGTGAGAACTATGCTCAATGAGGCTAATATTCCTAAGTACTTTTGGGCGGATGCGGTTAGTACCGCATGTTATGTTATGAATAGGATTATCATTCGACCTATTCTTAAGAAAACACCGTACGAATTGTACAAAGGAAGAAAGCCAAATATTTCCCACCTTCACGTCTTTGGTTGTAAATGCTTTATTCTAAATAATGGAAAAGATAACTTAGGCAAATTTGATGCTAAGGCTGATGAAGGAATCTTCTTAGGCTACTCTTTAACTAGCAAAGCTTTTAGAGTATATAATAAACGCATCATGACTATGGAAGAAAGTATTCATGTCGCTTTTGATGAAACTAACCGTTGTTGTGCTAGAAAAGATTTTGATGAAAATGTAGAAAACTTTGATTCACTAAATTTGAATGGTGAAGACAAAGAAAAAGATTTAAATGAAGCCTCTACAAGCTCAACAAAGGATAGCGTTCAAGTTGAAGAAATTGAACCATCACAAGTACAAATAAATGCACTTCCAAAGGATTGGCGTACTTCAAAGGATCATCCTCTAGACAGCGTCATTGGTGATGTTTCGAAAGGGGTAACAACTCGATCCACTTTTAGAAATTTATTTGCATATAGTGCTTTTGTTTCTCAAATTGAACCATCTACCATTGAGTCCGCAATTAATGATGAACATTGGGCTATGGCAATGCAAGAGGAGCTTAACCAATTCAAACGAAATGACGTTTGGGAATTGGTGCCTAAACCAAGTAATCAAACAATTGTAGGAACAAAATGGGTTTTTAGAAATAAACTCGATGAAAATGGTACAATTGTTAGAAACAAAGCTAGATTAGTAGCTAAAGGTTATAATCAAGAGGAAGGCATTGATTATGACGAAACTTATGCTCCCGTAGCTAGATTAGAAGCAATTAGGATGCTACTTGCTTTTGCATCCTCTTATAACTTCAAACTTTATCAAATGGATGTTAAGAGTGCCTTTCTTAATGGTTTCATTAAAGAAGAAGTATATGTTGAACAACCTCCCGGTTTTGAGGATTATGAAAATCCTAATCATGTTTTTAAACTCAAGAAAGCTCTTTATGGTCTTAAACAAGCTCCAAGAGCTTGGTATGAACGTTTGAGCAAATTTTTAATAGAAAAGGATTTTAGAAGAGGGAAGGTTGATACAACTTTATTTATCTTGATTGAAAACAAAAATATCCTTTTGGTACAAGTTTATGTCGATGACATAATATTTGGTTCAACTAACGAATCACTTTGCAAGTTTTTCTCAAACCTCATGCAAAGTGAATTTGAAATGTCTATGATGGGCGAACTCAACTTCTTCCTTGGTCTGCAAATCAAACAAGGAAAAGAAGGAACTTTCGTTAGCCAAACCAAATATTGCAAGGAACTGCTCAAAAGATTTGGAATGGACAATGCTAAGGCAATGGACACACCAATGAGCACTACTTGCTACCTTGACAAAGATGAACAAGGTAAAAGCATAGATGTAAAGAAGTATAGAGGCATGATAGGATCATTACTTTATCTAACGGCAAGTAGGCCACATATCATGTTTAGTGTATGCATGTGTGCGAGATACCAAGCTAATCCTAAGAAATCTCACTTAAGTGCGGTAAAAAGGATTATGAAGTATCTCATAGGAACATTAAATGTTGGATTGTGGTATCCGAAAGGATCCACTTGTGATTTGATTGGTTATTCCGATTCCGTTTTTGCCGGTTGCAAATTGGATAGGAAAAGCACTAGCGGCACTTGTCACTTGCTAGGAAACTCTCTTGTTTCATGGCATAGTAAGAAACAAGTAAGTGTAGCCTTGTCTACCGCCGAAGCCGAGTATGTAGCCGCCGGTAGTTGTTGCGCCCAAATTTTATGGATGAAACAACAACTTATGGACTATGGACTCATGCTTGATCACATTCCTATCAAATGTGATAATACTAGTGCAATAAATTTAACCAAGAATCCGGTTCAACATTCAAGAACCAAGCATATTGAGATTAGACATCACTTCATAAGAGACCATGTTGAAAAGGGTGATGTGGTTATTGAATTTGTCGAAACTAGTAAACAACTAGCGGACATCTTCACTAAACCTTTATGTAAAGAAAGTTTTTTTAACATCCGAAATGAACTTGGTATCTTGGATTCTAATCTAATATGATTTGTTTGAATTCATTGTATTCATATTGCTATTTTTTGTATCTATTACTAACTTAAGCATTGGAGATATCCAATTAGCCATTGTTTTGTAGGTTTATGAGTTGATGAATGAGTGATTAATCTTGAGGTAGATTGAAGAATTTGAAGATTATAAATAATGGAGGATCAACAAATTGAAGTTTATCATAGTTTAAGTGAGTATATACATGATGAAACTCAAAGGATTGAAGAAAGAACCACCAAAGGATGAAAATTTGGTGATTTTGGGCAAAATGATGTATGTTGCATCGATGCAACCAAGCTCTGCATCGATGCAAAGCACACGACGTGCTATGTGCATCGATGCAAAGCCTATTGCATCGATGCAAACTCGACCAAATTGCACAAAAACACGTGAATTTTGGCATTTTTGAGCAACAAAACCCCACTTTTTCATCATCTTCAACCTCACAACTCATATCCCCAAATTCAAACCTCCATAACCTCCAAAACAAGCTCACATATAGCTTCATACAACTCACAAAACTTTGATACCCACTACAAACAAACTACATATTTGAAGTCTCCACATTCTCCTCTACAAAACCCATAAAACAAAATCATCCACAATGCCTAGAATCAAGAGAACCATGAAGAAGTCAAAAGGCTCTTCAAGTGTGGTTCCACCTCCAAATAATCATCCTTTGGCAAGGTACTTTGCTTCTAATGAAGATCTTCAATTCTATGAGGCAAGGCTCGCCGGAAGAAAGGAAATTCCTCCGAGGTATTTGGATCCGACCCTTCTTGTCATTCATAAGTTTGATACTCTTAAGGCTATTCTAGTTCAACAAGGCCTCATGGATTTTGTTCAAATTAAGAGTAAATATTATCCGGATTTAGTTGCCATAGCCTATAGTACACTCATGATTGAGATTGATGAGGAAGATGAATCAAATTTCACATTATTCTTCAAGATAGGAAGAAAGGATTATAGGCTAGATGGTGATGAGTTAGCCACCATTTGGGAGTTGCCAAATCAAGGTGACTTGTTTCAAGGTGGTAAAACCCCAATTGATGAATGGGGTTATTCAAAGGAAAATGTCATGCATTTGTTCAACCTTGTACAAGGAGCTCACTCCAAAATTAGTTGCAATTCAATGAGTGCGGAACATAGAACTTTGTTATATCTAGTCACCTATGTATTGCAACCTAGAATATCCGGGCATGCGAATGTAAATGATGAAGATTTGATTGTCATGTGGGCTATGATAAATGGGATTAAGATTAATTGGCCATACTTTATAGTACAACATATGATTAGGCTCAAGATGAAGGATAGGAATGGTGGATTAGGATTCCTTTGCCTATGGTCTAAAGTCTTTGATTATGTTGGTATTGATGTATCAAATGAGATTGCCAAGGAAGTACCACCCCAATCTTGTATCAACACTCATCTTCTCAATAAAATGGGAAGAAGAAATGTTGATGAGCAAGATCTTCAAGAGCAAGATCCTCCACAAGCACCTCAAGCTCAAGAACCATCCTCCTTGGTTGATGTAATGAGAGAATTACAATCCA